>NC_053165.1:144934180-145023489 GCF_016835505.1 Polypterus senegalus | reverse complement strand
CTTAAATGTAGAAGATTTGTTAACTATGAAGAATGGTGGTAAACTTAGGGTATGGTAAATAACAAGTGTTTTGAGAATAGAGACACTCAGGACAAAATGTTTAAATCCATTAATAGAAGGTGAAGATATAGTATAAACTTGTTAAACAAGTAAAATGCACCATTTTTTAATAACTATTGTTTTATGATGGATGTTAATTTTATTTGTGTAACAATATTTGACACAGAAAGATGGAACAAATGTCAATATTAATTTACTGGAATTTTTGCATTAGCATTACAGTAGATACAACATTAGGATACAAGTTGTATGATAATGGGTGTTAGGATTAAACCTGCTAAATTAGATAGCAGGTATAGTACAAACCATTTAAAGTTTGCAGAACAAGGTATTAGGTAAATTAAATTTGTAGGATAGTACTTAACAGTGTTTTCAGGAAATGGGATACTTAGGGCTATATAGACAGAAATAGTCTATGGCAAAACAGAATAAAAAAGTACTAATCTGGCTTCTTGAGCCTATCTAATATAGAAGATAGCAAAACAATGTAATAGTTTGGCACAACTTAGATGGGGTGTCATATGCATGGAATGGTGAGTGTGCAGTTTGTGAAATTGGCGAGCCCAGATACAAACCAAGAATCCCAGCTGGTGGCAGAAGATTGTAACACCAATAAAAAGCCTGGGTACAGCCCTTGCAATTTACATGCATAAGCCCGTGGCTTTCATTAATGGGAGCGTCTGTGTTGAACCGTGATGCCATCTTACAGACTTTGGCGATGGTAACTACAGAGAGAAGTGACATACAATCGGTGCTGCATTTGGGGAATATGGTGGGGGAAGGATGGTGTGTTTTTAAGGCGAGTCCCTGTTCAAACGTCCTTGCATATAATGGACGTTGGAGAATGAAATACAGCACTATCAGTGCATATGGGAGTGTGACGTGCGGAAACGCGGGTGTGTCAGCCGGTCATGCTTTCTGGGTCATTCACGTTTTACATCCATATGGCAGTTCCTCTTCACCCAATCAAAGCAGTCAACTTTCTCATATTTGGACACTTCTGCCATCCCTTAGCAATTTAAAGAAACATAGGTAAAGAGCAAAGCACAGAGACCAAAGCTGCTGCTAGATGGAGCTGCAGTGAGCGTCTCTTGCAATGTGCAGCCATCTTGTCAATGATAAGTACGGGGACCTGCACCGAACGTTGTGTCGGTGAAAAGGTGCCTCACGGTCTACCACAAACATTTTTCAAAACCAAACATATCCCATGACCTTTTCCTGGTCACAAAGGAGCCCCATCCCCAGTTTGGTGCTGATCAGACACCCGGTGCAGATATGTATGGCGGACAAACAAACATACATACACACATCGACTCTGCTTTATATATTAGATTACAGATGGTTAGTGATAATATCTGCAATGCCTTATGTCTGTGAAGAGCAGAATGTAAAAACAAAATGCAATAATTTGATAATATGATACACATTTGCTTTTAAATAATATGATTTATTTCATGAAGGTGTTTGAAGATGTTTGAATTTCCCAAACAAGGACAGTCCATCACAATCTAAAGCATTGCTTTAAAGTTTTTTCATAGTCTTTTGTAAACTGTCTAGCTGGCTTAGATCTGCTAGACGTTTCAGTTTGAAGTTCCATTAACACTGCATGTGTCTCCACTTTTCATTTTCACCTTCACCTTCAGTGTCTCCTTTATAATAACTAGAACAGCCAAATAGTTGCTTTATGTTTTATTTCAGTTTTTCTGGGGTTACTGATAATATTTGCTCTGTTTTATGTTTGAGAGTCGCTGTAACTGTAAAGAGCATAATGTAAAAATGAAATACAAAAAATTGATAAGTATGCTTTTAAATCATATGGTTTATTTTACTAAGGTACACTATGAATGGGTTTATGCCCAAGGGAAATACACAGAGAAAAAGACAGTTCTTGAAATTTAGAGTCATTTTGATTTACTGTAATGCTGGTCACTGTGCAGATCTACAGAGTTATTGAGACCGCAGATTATCTGGACTAATGGGACCTCATCATTGTACAGTAATCAGGTGTTGAAAAGTTGAGCAGCCTAGAATTGTCAGTGTTGAAGTTCTGAAAGATCAGTGAGAGAGAAATGATTATAGTATATCTACTAAGACACAGAATGGGTCGCCTAAAATCTAGTCAATGATTACAGAGCAGTTTTTCAGAAGAAGTATTTCTAGATGTGATTTAAGACAAATGATCATTTTAAAGGTCTCAGCTACAGGTCCAGATGCTACCACCATTCTTGATGACCCATAACTGCCCAAGGTCGTAGCTCACATGCTGGCATACTCCACTTATCACCATCTGAGTCCAGCCAGTTCCTTCAGGATTGCTGTCAGTTATTCCATCCCTAAGAAAAGAGCACAAAGGTGATTCGATTTGGCTTGCAGATCTAAAAGTCTAGAGGACTGTCAGTTATTCATTATTCTACAGGGTATGTAGCACCTTTTATGGAAGATAGATTTAATTGCTCTTTACAGAAAATAGAAAGGATTGTATTTTCCTAAAAAGCCTGTGCCCCTTGCCAAATGCTCATAGTACATGGAAAAACAAAGCAATACACATATTGGTTAACAGAAATATAACTGGTTATATACATTTAAATACTAAAAGGTATGTCTGTGAAACAGTAAGCACACTAATAATATAACAAAACTCATTTCGGAGACACGTGCCCTATTCTTACAGCACAAGTACAGAAGGATTCACTCAACCTTCTAACACAGCAAGGTTTTGAAAGCTTCAAAAAGAACGATAATATTGATTTTCAGCCTGGTTGAAGAACAGTGAGCAGAAGAAGACTTACCTGCGGTACACCTTTCCTTGATGATTCACCCCATATACACTGCCGTCAACACTCACTTCAATCATTGTCAAGATGCCTTGGATAGGCTGCCACTGTCCAGTGCCAGTGCAAGTAGTAGGTGTCACTCCTTTCATTATATAAATCCTGTTGGCAGAATTGACACCCCAGCAGCTAATGGGGCCACAAGAGTAATACTTGAGGGCTCCTGGCAGTAGTTCCCATGGAGCAGGTGATTGATTGCTTGTAATTCCCATGGCACCATTCCTCCCCATGCAGTAGACTTTATTATTCATGTTGGCACCAGCAACAAACTGATCACCTCCTGCATCAATCTGCTTAAGCAAACCTGCAGTTAATGAGGAAAACATTAATACATTTCAAATAGGTTTTGTGACCTAAGCATAGCAAATATAAGCAAAGATCTGCCATCACAGTCTGCATTTTAATGTTCAAATCATGAATGCAGAAACACTTGTTTCTTGCTTATAGAAAAGAGAAAGATAAACCTAATCTTGATGCACAATCATAGGATCAACACCAATTTAGATTTCAACTGTAGGAGGAAACTTGGAATCCAAATGTAAATAAATGGGGACCGTGGAAATATCTAATTTGCAGTTTTCAAGTAATTGCATAGATATCCACTATTGGGAATGAATACTGTTGTTCATTACTGGATGGTCCCAGTGCTGGGGATTCACATTTGTAGAAGGATTTGTACTAATTCTAGCATCATATTTGCTGGTTGTTGTAGGTACTTCATTTTGTTTTCCTGATCATTTTGAAATGCAACACATTTTAAGTTGTGTAATATTGGTTACATTAAGTTATGAAATACTGCACCTATAAGTGGATAGCAACCACTTACTGCCATTACTTCATTGTCTTCCTGACTTTGAAGGAATTGTAATCTTCCTTTTGAACAAAACCTTGAATTCCCAATCTCGTCTCCAATCATTTTCATATCTTTTCACATCCCTTATATCAATTATAAGATTAAATGTGGTGAGAAAAAAACACTGCCTCAGATACTCAGTCTCCACTCTAATATTTTTACATCACTTATGTCAATTATGTGTTTAAATCTGACAAGAAAAAAATTCCTACCTGGAACAAGCACCCAATTTCCATTCACTATTTTGTAGATTTGGTTGGCACTGTTCACTCCCCATAGCCCAGCCGGGCCAACTGTGACATGCTTCAGAGCTCCTGGCAATTGCACCCAGGTGCCGCCAAAAAGAATGTAGATGTTGTTATTGTTGTTTACACCAACCACCATACCCAGACCAGCATCAATCTGTTTCAGACTCCCAGGCACCTGCTGGCAATTCAGAGCTACAAATAAAATACAATATATTCCACATTAAGTTGGCATAGACTTGTACAAATCAAGATGTCAGAGATATGTGATTTCTATGTAGTTTTGCTATTGTGTTTTATTTTTTTTATCTTAACAGACGTTGTTTGAATGCATTATACTTTTACTTTCTCCTTACTCAGCCTCACCATTGCTACATTTCCAAGATTAATCCAAAAGGTATCTGTTGTGGTGTGAAATTTTGCATATACGTTGATAAATATTTTGCATGTCTTTATTTGTAACTTAGGCAAAGCAATATAATAATAGTATTACATTAGTGAGAAACATTCATGTTTAACCCCTGGGACTAAGTCAGGATAGCGATTTTTACGACATGGTTGGAGGAAGTGTCTTAAACAAGTCTGGCAAGTGATTCTCTGCAGGGCTCTCTCAGTCAAGGGAAAGCCAGACTGCTGAGCTGGCAAGCTTTACCTTAACAAATGGTTTTGGGGGCAGGTATGAAGGTCGTCTCTGCCCCATTAGTCTGAAGTATGGCTGTTTGGAACTGTCTTGTATCAGGAGCCTTTAAGTACCATGACTCCTTATTGGCTGTAGGGGTTGGACAGAAAATTTATAAATTTGCTTGCTTTACCCCCCTCTCTCTCTTAGCAACTGAAAAAGGAGCATCTCACGCCATGAACTGAAAAGGATAACACAATGATGAGCACAGCTAGGCAGCCTGTTCTGAAGAAAGCTGACCAAAATGAGGACTTAAGTAGAGACATTTTAAGTAACTAACAAATTTGTGCACCGCCTGAAACTACACATCAGCATTTATCAGGTTGTATGGTTGCCAATATTCAAATGTGCTTTGCATATTGTTATTATTTATGAATGTTATCAATAATACATTATTTAAAGTGTGACTTAACTCCTACTTGTCTTTTGCTACACCAAATTACCTGAGGTTATAAATTTAGATGGGAAGGTGGGCAGAAGTTATATGGTACAATCTATACTAATAAAAGGCAAAGCCCTCACTCACTCACTCACTCACTCACTCATCACTAATTCTCCAACTTCCCGTGTAGGTAGAAGGCTGAAATTTGGCAGGCTCATTCCTTACAGCTTACTTACAAAAGTTGGACAGGTTTCATTTCAAAATTCTACGCCTAATGGTCATAACTGGAAGGTATTTTTCTCCATTATCTGTAATGGAGTTGAGCTGGAATGACGTGGGGGGGCGGAGTTTTGTGTGACATCATCACGCCTCCCACGTAATCACGTGAACTGACTGTCAACGCAGTGCGTAGAAAACCAGGAAGACCTCCAAAAAGCGCTTAAGAAAACATGCATTATATAATTGAGAAGGCAGCGAAACAATAAGAAGCGAGCGAGTGACATATACTACCATATTCATGAGTGATGCTACCTCGAAAAGAAAGCAAGGTGTAAACCTAAACTTTAAATTAAGTTCATAGACAGGCTACCGCTGGCGTTTCACATGCCCACAGGTAATGCGGGATACAAGTTTAATGAGAGGACGGGATATAAACGAGTTTTGATCACTTTGTAACTAAGTTAAAATTGTAGGTGAAGGGGTGTGCTAATGCAAATTCCGAGAGACTGTGTTTGTGGGGGATTGACAGTTAAGGCGGGTGGGGAGTCACGTCATCATATCCCTCCCATTCATCTAATTTCGCTCTGAGCTGAGCTCAGCTAACGCCTCTTCCGAAGCAACTTTGTCAGACTGCCACCAAATACTCACAGAAAAATCCACAAGTTAATACACATGCTGTCTCTAGAGTTTCTACACACTGAATCCTCCAGGCACTACTTACAAAAGGTCACATTGACAATCGTGTTACGTTATTTTTAAAATCTTTCCTTTTCTTAGCACAAGCACAGCTGAGAAGCTTCGATGCATGTGCTCCATAACGCGTTAAAAAATAATGCATTTAATCACACTTTGCATTACAAGCAGATTACATTGATCAGCGCATCCCAATTCATTTTACCCTCGCACCACCTTAGTTTGAGAAGAAGTATGAAAAATATGAGGTTAACACAGAAAAACAGATCACCAATTCAAGCTTTATAAATAATCGATTCGCCATCAATAATTGTTTTGGTAAAGCCATCCTCCTTCCATTTTATAATTTTTCCGCCACTAGCCATGATTAAATGAACGGTAAAAAGTAAGAGCAAAGCGAGGGTGACTTATTTAGGCAGGCATATATATGACAGCAACACTCATGACAATGTCAATCATGTACGTTATTATTAAAATGTTTCCTTTTCTTTTCATTACTTCTTTAACACACTACTCCTCCTGCGGCGCGGGTATTTTGATATATATATATATCATATAATATATGAATGACCTCCAAAGATCGCTGAGACTTTTGATATCATGAACGAGTCTGCAAAATTGTGGTCTCCTGCACAGCAAAAGTCGAGCAGCCAGCGCGTGCATAGCTGTGCCGGCCTTTGAGACGCTGACTGCGCTTCTGCCTTAAGTCAAAGTGAGCACTTTTAATTTTTTTCATCCTCCCCCTGCGCTATAGCCCAGACAAGTGCAAACACGGGACCCCTTTTCTACACCACGGCAAAATAATATTAAGGCAATTCACACTTTCTTTTGCACGTGCCATCACAGCCGATTAATGGCAGGGACGTCTCACCAGTCTACACAAGACCCACGACTGTCCCCAAAAGCCGATCATAACGTCAGCGAACACATCTCTCTATACTATATAAAAGAAAAAGGCAACTTTCCTTTCTTTACACCTTTTTTCCTTTGATCCCAAACCAAAGCCTTTCTCGCTTAACACTGCAGAGGACACAAAACTAATTTTCTTTAAATGCCGGTAAGGCACATTACCAGAGGCACAAATTTGAGCGTTCACATAGAAAATGTAATTTCTATACCACAGCCGTCGTGTAGCGCCTTTCAAAAGGGATCTACTACCGAGAGATGATCCATATACATTTTAGCTGCTGTTAGTTACTTACCTGTTGTGTTACACAGTCTTTAAAATGTAGTTTACCCAAACCACTCCAGTAGTGCTCAATGTACCTGTACTTCTTAAAATGTTAATGTTTTACTGTTTAATAACTTATAGACTATATTTTATTATTTCTCACTTGCACTCAGTGACCAAAGCTATACACACACATATATAAAAGCTATACACACAAGTATATGTATGTGTATATATATATGTATGTATGTGTATATATATATATATATATATATATACACACACACACACATACATACACACATACATACATACATACATACATACATACATACATATATATATTTTGTGTGTGTATATATGATGTAGATAGGTATGTATATATATATATGTGTATATGTAGATATGTATATAGATATGTAGATATGAAGATATGTATGTGTATATATATGTGTGTATATATATATGTATGTATGTGTATGTGTGTGTGTGTGTGTGTGTGTGTGTGTGTATATATATATATATATATATGACAGCAGCAATCCAAGCTGTGAGAAAACAGTAAAAAGGAGGCGTGTCAGGCGTCGTGGTACATTTTCTGATGCAGCTACGAAAACAACTTTGTGACGCTGCCGCCAAATACACAAAACAATTACTTTGACAATCATGTTACATTATTTTTAAAATGTTTCCTTTTCTTTTCATAACTTCTTTAACACACTACTTCTCCGCTGCCAAGCGGGTATATATATATATATATATATATATATATATATATATATATATATATATATAGATAGATAGATAGATAGATAGATAGATAGATAGATAGATAGATAGATAGATATGAGAGCAACACTCATATCAATGACAAAACAATTACATTAACAATCATGTTACGTTATTTTTAAAATTTTTCCTTTTCTTTTTTGTACCTTCTTTAACACACTACTTCTCCGCTGCGAAGCACGGGTATTCTGCTAGTACCTTATAAACAGAGGTAAGTCTGTGAAATGTGAGGCATTCTGAAAATTCCTAAATATTAATAATACAAAAGGGGAAAGTAGAGTAATATATTATAGAGTAAAATTTTTTTTACCAAGACAAAAAATATTAAAACTAAGATATTCATCCATGATCAAACCTCCTTCACAGAATTTAGGGGGGTAAGGTGCTTCAGACTCTCCTCGAGGTATCAGCAGAAACGTCATTTTGGAAAGGTCATCAGTTGACCACAGTCACTTTTGTGCAGACACCCACACTAATTCAGTTCAGAGTTGCCAGTCAATGTAATATTCAATTCTTTTTGATTTGGCAAAGAAAACCCAAGATGACATAAAAGGAACATACACACTTCATTTGAATAGCTTCTCGATATCTTTAACACCAGTAGTGAAAAGTACTTACCCACGCTGGAGCTGATGAAGAAAGCAATGAGGATCAGTAAACTCTTCATTCTTGCTTTGTCTTTCCTCGTGATTAACTCAGAGTCCCAGTGGCCCATTTTTATACGTAAAACCTTCCCGAAGTTGACAAATAGCAGGGCGTCAAGCTATGTTGCTTCATGAGAACGGTAAACAAGAAAGATAAATTGAGTGGCAGTCCAGGACAAAGAGTTCATTTTTGAAGTATTATCTAGAATGTTAATTCACTGTGTGACCCAAAGTTAATCATGGGAATGATGAGAAATGGCACAATTCTCAGGGAAATGTTTGCTATATTGTAATGCTACACTTATCAAATGTTTTGCTTGTCAGCACTGTAAATAATACAATAATTTGAACTGAAAATTATGGACCATTTCCATTTATTGTAAGTTGCTTTTTATAATCTATGATAGTCTTAAAAGAATAACTAGTGTTTCTTTCAATAAAATTACAACACATAAGTTCATCTTGGATTGTCAACCTCTCTGTCTTGGTTTGGCTTCCAGCTTGTTCCTGGCATCCACAACCCTGTATTGAAATGAAAAGGTTTAGAAAAAAAATATGTCAACCTTAAGCTGGTCAATCCAATGCAGAGCAATAGAGTCCAGAGTTCATTCCAACAGCATCAGGTGAAAAACAAAAATGATCTTGAATGGGGTGCCAGTCCAACATAGGGCACACTCAAAACAGGACAATTACAGCACCCAGCATTTTTTCAATTTTTCTGGCTTTATATTTACAGATTTGGAGTGGAATTACCATTACAAAACTTATAATTATATTGCAGTTTCAGGTTTTACTTTCCATTGTGAGCTTTTACTACTTAACTGTTCATTATTTGCAATCTTTGATTCTGAAAACTCAGTGTTATATTTACATCAGAAGTTCATTATCCACATGAAAAAAATGTAAAAGCATGCCAGCGAAAAGTTTAAGTGGTCTGGAGTGCAGAACAGATGAAGAGTGCACCACTGGCAGTTGTGTCTCAGATGTTCACAGAGCTACATGTGGTGCTCTCGTTTTTTAAAAGTGTGGTGATTGTTATTTTGCCTCTTTATTAGATAAAAAATATTAAAAAAGAAAGTGGACAAGAAGAGTTGCAGCCCTCCACCATCGATCACCTCCTCCTGCAATCCAAATGCAGTTCAACTCTTCAGCCGGTAAGTAACCATTCTTTTAAAATTGTTATATTTTGTTTTACTAAGTGTTACATCAATTTGTTATGTGTTTTCATTGTTTCTTTTTATCACAGCGCCTGTCCATTCCTGTGTGGAGGGAAATGTAATTAGTATCCAACACTAGACACACATAATACCAAATGTTAAACAAGTCGAAGAAGTGTTATATAGAAATTGTGGTTGGACTGTAATACAAGTTTTTAAGGGTGTCATAGCCATCTTTGGGAAAATTGTTTAATGGATTTCAAATTGGCTGGGATGGATTATTATTTTTCCAAATGAAAATATCAGAATATATGGTTCTGTTACCCAAACATTCATTGTTAGACACATTTTCAACAACAGATTAGGTGAAGATAGCAAGAGTGATCATGGATTGCATGAGGTCTCCACTGACTATTCCGCACAGTTTATAATGGATTTTTAGCAGAACGGAGTTGGTAGCCAGAAGCAGTGTGTCATGACATTCTGCCTTTGACATTGGCTAAAGCTTCAAACTGCAGCAGCATATCATGGAGTTCTCTAAAGGCATTTTCATTCCTAGTTCAACTGGACCAGTTTTGCCCCTGAGAGTCTGTTTGTTTAAGGAGATGTGGATACACCAATAATAATCCCTAGTGGTTGGCGCCCTTTCCAGGATTTGTTCCTGCCTTGCGCCCTGTGTTAGCTGGGATGACTGACTGACTCACTGAGTAATCCCTAGTGTGGACCAACAGTACAACAGTACTGTACTCCTTAGGAAAGGTGGTCTTGGTGCAGCATAGGACCAATATAACTTCCGTATATACTTGCGGATAAGTTCTCCCACGGAAAGGTCAGGGCTTGATTTAACTGTATAATTTCTGGTATTTTATAATGTTGGTTTTATAAATCGAATGCAGAAAACTCATGCTGTTGGTCCAAGAGATTACGATATGCTAATTCCCACCTGAGAGAGTAACCATGGAGTACACTGTCTTTTTTTTTCTGTGTATTGTGCCTACGTGACCACATGGTAATACTTGAACTATTCTGAAGCAATACTTACACCGTTTTGTGTTTTTTGTATCTCACACCCTCATACACCTTTATTGAAAGAGCATCCCTTATCTATGATGGAGTGTTCAATCAGAAGAAAATATGAAGCTTGTTTTAAATTAAAAGTCATTGAAGTGGTGAAAGAAATTGGAAACTGCACTGCTGCAAAAAAATTTGATGTGTCTGAGAATCTGATGCAAGATTGGAGGAAGCAAGAAGATTAAAAAAAAAAAGTGTCGCTTTTTGTGAACGGACGTATAAGTCGGGTTATGATTATATGATTGACTTTTCAGGGTTTCAAGACGCAACTTATACGTGAGTATATACGGTACTTGAAAAGCTATGCATTATGTGTGACATTTTCTGTGCTGTGGTAGCCACACTGAATGTCTGCTGTCAGTAATTGGGGAATGTCATTTATAGCATAATGAATCGAGAATTAAAAAAATAAATAAAAAGATGAAAAAAAAATCTAAGTTTTGGATTGCGTGACATGACAATAGTGGAAATGCGAGTGTGAGACGCACAACGAGGAGTAACTATGTAGGAGGCACAGTGACAGAGTCATCATCAAAGGTCGGAATGGTGCCTTGAAAATTATAGCATAGTTTGAGAAGCAGGCTTTAATGAAATGCGGTATACAGAAGGAGAAATAACGTTGATGAAGAAATGTTAGTTAAGGTGTAGAAGTCACTTTGAAAGAGTCACCTTCAACACTGGAAAGTATAAAACCCCAAAAATAATGCAAAAAGCAGGCTTTATGAAAATGCCCACAAGAAAAGGAGCTACCTCGGGCCGCTGAAAAATGAAATAAATGGAGCTGTAGTGGAGATGCTGCGCAGAGAAAGTGGAAGCTGACACAGAGAGAGATCAGCTGATGTGACCAGGATAACACACCGCTTAGAGTGCTCAGAGATAGGCTCTATGTGGCAGATTAGTGGAGCTTTTCATTTCCTTAATACCGCAAAGCACTTGCCTCTGCAGAAAGCTGCACCCCAGAACTCCGATTGCAATGGAAAAGCAACTGCCTCATCTTGCTTAAAGATATGCATGTGTCATGCCCCATAGAGATTCTTTGTTGAATAATTTCACTGTACTCTGTTGATGTGAAAATAATGACCTACAAACTTATAAACTCATCCACAGGTCTATTAATGGTCTTGTAAAACTGAACTGGTCAGCTTGAAGAATGCAACAACTTTGAAAACTGCTTTTAGAATGAAGAGATGAATGGAGTTGTCTGTGTCTAAAGGCCCTGCCACATTTACTCAGCTTTTCCAGTCATTTTTGGTCACAAAAATGGCATGACATCATTCACATAATCTTGTGGACGTGGTTGCTGGGGTTGTGACACTGAGTTCATTAGCACACGAGATGAAAGGTCAGCCTTTTGCTCTCAGCCTCATCTCTTGTGATTACTTTTCAAGTCTTTTTTAACTTATTGCCTGTTATTTTACTGTGAATTTTAACTCTCCTCTGGGTTTTGGTTGTTTTGGTTTATTTTCGTTTGTTTTGCATTTTGCTTGTATCTTCTGGTTTACTCAAGAAACTAGTTATGTGTTTTGCCTGCCAAGACAGGACAGCCGATGACCTTGTTCACCAAATATTTTCCTGAAATTCATTATGTGGATGGCTTCAGATGAGCATTTTTTTCCTAGCGCCCCATGATGCTTTGTGAGGCCAGCATAACATCACAGAGCTATAGCAGCCATACGCACAAGTTTTATGCAGGAGTACTGAGTGTTTAGTGCTTTCCACGTTTGTGATGTCAAGTTCAAGCACCTTATTGTCATTGTGTAACACAACAAAATTACTTTTGTGATAGCCCCAAGGTGCGTTAAAGAAAAGTCAAATAATTCCAAATATGTTGTATACAGTGTTAAGTGATCAAGTAACCAGATCAAATTATTATTTCTCAAAGTACAGCAGCATAAATTGTTATTGCACCTGTTAATGAATAGTACATTACATATTATATATTGTATTACATTAGTATATTGCACAATACCAATATAGCTT
This sequence comes from Polypterus senegalus, assembly GCF_016835505.1. NCBI lineage: Eukaryota > Metazoa > Chordata > Cladistia > Polypteriformes > Polypteridae > Polypterus > Polypterus senegalus. The sequence goes on along the minus strand of NC_053165.1, from coordinate 145,010,715 downwards.
ATTGCACATGTTCACTTAAACATTATCTCAGACTGAGGAGATTCAGAGTTCAGAAAGTTTATGGCAGATAAGAAAAAGCTATTTTTTAGTCTGTTTGTGCATACATGGATTGACCTAAAGTGTCTGCCTGATGGGAGGAGCTCAAACAAAGAATTTCCAGGATGAGTTTTGTCCTTGAGAATGTTTTTGGCCCTTCTCACACAGCAAGTCTTATACAAGAGTTTGAGTGATGGCAGTTCAGTCCCAATGATGGCCTCTGCTGTTTTTACGACCTGCTTCAGGATTTCTTTAGCAGCCTTGGGGCAGCTGTTGTACCAGGCCATCATGCAGTTAGTTAAGATGCTGTCTATAGTGCATCTATAGAAATTAAGCAGCAGCTTCTGGGGGAGGTCAGCTGTCCTTAGCTTCCTGAGAAAATAGAGGCGTTGTTGTGCTATGCCTATTATATCCAAATTGTTGTCAGCCCATGACAGGTCCATGGAGATGGTAATTCCTAGAAACTTAAAGCTGGAAACTCTCTCCACAGCATCTGCATTGGTTGTTATCGGAATGTGATTGGTCCTTTTACTGGTCCTAAAGTCCAGAATACCTTCTTTGGTGTTTTTGGTATTTAAGACCAGGTTGTTGGTGTTGCACCATGCTGTCAGATTCTGAACCTCTTCCCTATATGCAGCTTCATTATTATCTGTTACAAGCCCAATGACAGTTGTATCATCCGCAAATTTAACAATAATGTTTGATTGGTGGATAAGTTGACAGTTATGGGTGAAGAGTGCATAGAGAAGTGGACTTAGTACACATCCTTGTGGCACACCAGTGCTCAGGGTAAGGGTGGAGGATGTGTGTTTGCCCATCCTGACAGACTGGGGGCAGTTGGTGAAAACGTCCAGTAACCAGTTGCATATGGATGGAGCAAGTCCTAGTGCATGGAGTTCTTTGATCAGCTAGTTAGATATGATGGTATTAAATGCAGAGCTGTAGTCGTGGAAGAGCATCCTAACATAGGTGTTGGGCTTTTCCAGGTACGAGAGGGCAGCATGCACAGCCACAGAGATGGTGTCCTCAGTTGATCTGTTTGACTGATATAGGCAAACTGGTGTTGGTCTAGATCAGCTGGGATGGAGGCTTTGATGTGGGTGATTACCAGTCGTTCAAAGCACTTTTCGATGACAGAGGTGAGAGTGACTGGCTGATAGTCATTAAGACAGGTTTTGCTCCGTTTTTTAGGAACAGGTACAATAGTTTGTCACGCTTGGGACACAGATTTGCACAGAGACAGAGGAGGTCGTAGAAACAAGAAGGATTTTTATTCAAACACTGCAAACACATGAGCTTAAACATGCTCCATGACAAGTCAGAGATGACAGTTCCGCTAGGAGCAGAGAGAGATAAAAGCAAACAATCAATTCCAAATCTGACAGGCGCTGCGCAAGGCTTATAAGTTGGCAGAGTACCACGCGAGGCTTGTATTACGCGTTATAGTGCAAGGATAAGGAGCAAAGTGAGGGTAGTCAGTGTTTCAGGGTTTGTGGTTTTCCCAGGGGCGTCTGTATCTATTTGGGGTGCGATCTGCCCTCCAGCTCACAAGTTGTGGATTTCAGGCACAAGGGGACAACACCTGAGGAGAAAGAGAGATTGAATATGTGTGTGAATACCTCCGCTAATTTGTCAGCGCAGGCCTGGAGCACACATCCTTGCTGCCTTCCCTGTATTGATGTTTTCGAGTGCCTGCCGCACATCACGTATGTGTATGACCAAAATCTGTGAGTCTCCGGAGCAACTGTGCAGTGTGCACTGAAGTGTGCGTTTCTGTGTCTGTCTGTGTTTTGGTTTGGGGAGCTCTACATCCCCGTGGCTTTCACATGAGTTTAACCTGTATGGCAACTGGGATAATATAATTGAATAGTGTAGAAAAATATGAATAGCATAATGTGGTCAGCACTTAGAACAGAAGTGGGCAAACTTTTTGGCTCAGGGGCCACATTGACTTAAAATTTGACAGACGGGCCGGGCCAGCACTAGATGCATACATGTTAAACATAAACATAAAAAAGGCATTACAGTGTTAATATTTGCATTCACTTTTAGTGGGAACAGTGTTGATGATCACCCTTTTTTGCCAGTGCATCGAAGTCTGGTGTTAGTTTTGTTGTGGCAATTCTCAGAACAGATCTGAGGTGTTCATCGCTCAACTGGGATCTGTGGGGTGCTTTGTTGGTGTTCATCACACTAAAAGTCTGTTCACACACATACGTAGAGCCAAACAACGGCAGTATCCTCTGTGCCATCTTCTGGATGTTTGGAAATTTGGCTGCGCTTAATGAAGCATAAAACTCATCCAGTTTAAGAGATTTGAACTTTTCCTTTAAGACGGTGTCACAATGGAGATCAATAAGTTCCAACTGCAACTCCTGTGGCGTCGTTTCAGGGTCCTGTGTGAAGGGACATGACACCAGCTGAAGTGACTTGTAAATTTTTCCAAAATCAGAGAACCGACGGCAGTCCAGTGATTTCGTGTATTTTTTCACAAGTCGAGGGGCCTCTATCAGCGTAGCCAGTGTGGGGAAATGAGCGAATGAGTTGTTTGACATTTGCTTTGAGAATAAAGCTAGCTTGGTTTTGAAAACTCTGACGTTTGTGTACATTTCATGCACAAACTGGTCTTTCCCTTGTAGCTTCACGTTCAGCTCATTCATGTGTGTCAGTATGTCCACAGCAAAAGCTAAATCACAGAGCCAATCTGTGTCAGTCAACTCAGGAAAATCGTCAGCTTTCTCAAGTATCTCCAAAAATGAGATAATCTCCTGTTTGAGCTCCCACACTCGTCGACATACTTTCCCCAAACTTAACCAGCGGACACTGGAGTGGTAAAGCAAGTCCTAGTGATCATCGTCAATTTCGTGAAGAAACTTAATAAACTGACGATGCTGAAGTCCCCTCGAGCGAGTAAAGTTCACGTGTTTTACAACTGGCTTCACTACGTAGTCAAGCTGTAATACGGATTTACAAAGTGCTTCCTGGTGGATTAGGCAGTGTAAGAAAATTACCTCCTGTTCAGGGTTGTCCTCCTTCACCCTCTCCTGGATTCTTTTGAGCAACCCAACGTTTTTTCCAGTCAGATTTGGCGATCCATCTGTGATAACGTTGGCGAGTGTACTCCAAGGTAGCTTGTGCCTATTGATGACTCCCGACACCCTGTCATACAAGTCCTCTCCCCGCGTTTTCCCCTTTAGGGATTCCATGGCCAAAAAGTCGTCCGTTATCTCAAAATTGTAGTAAATCCCTCTGATAAAAATTAAAAGCTGAGCGGTGTCCTTTATGTCATTACTTTCATCCAGCAATGAATAAAATGTAAATGGTTCCGCTTTTTTGTTTAACTTGCTAGCTAAGTATTCGTCAATTAGCTCAACACGGCGAGCCACTGTCCTGCGTGATAAGCTATTTTTTTTTCAAATTTGTTCCTGCTCTCAGAACACACGATACCTGCTGTCTCTACTATGCACTCTTTGAGAAACTCCCCTTCGGAGAAAGGCTTGCTGGGCTTTGCTAATTTGAATGCCAGCACATAACTTACCTTCGTGCTTGATTCTTAGATGGCAGTTTGTCGGATAAAGGTGTGTTGCTGAGCCTGCAAACTAGATGCCAACCTCTGAGGGGTAGCCGTCCGTTTTTGCGTTGACTGGTTGTTAGCGTAATTAGCATGCATGGTGGAAAAGTGACGGCTGATGTTCTATTCCTTTAAAACCGCAACGGTTTCTTGGCAAATAAGACATACAGCCTTTGACCGGACTTCAGTGAAAATGTATTTAGTTGTCCATTCCTTATTAAACACTCGGCACTCACCGTCGACTTTTCTTTTCTTTGGCCCACTCATTGTTGCAGATGGGTTCAGAGCAGTAGCAGAGTAATAACAGAGAGTAACCCGGGCTCCGCAAAATCAAGTCAATGTCTCACTGCGCCTAATGCGCCACCTGGTGGAACGCCTGGCATTACAGGATAAGGTCAAATGAATGCAGTCATAATTAGGATATGATTTGATTTGGGCAATTTTGTACCAATTTTCGGTGGGCCGGATTAAAAAGAACAACGGGCGGGTGTGGCCCCGGGGGCCGTAGTTTGCCCACCCCTGATTTAGAGTAAAATCAGTGTGTAAGAGTATGTATTTTTAGATAAATACTTTTAATACCTATCAATGCTTTTAAGGGTTAATGATTATATGTAATTTGAACTGTTAATCAGAGATTAAAACATGATTACGAGCATTTATAACATTACATTAGTAATTATCACATTATCACTTGCCAGTTAAAATGTAAGCTTTTTTGGTTATCGGTATTAATAATAGAATGAATAATATGGGATTTAACATAAAGGGAAATTTGTTAACTATGAAGAATGGTGGTAAACTTAGGGTATGGTAAATAACAAGTGTTTTGAGAATAGAGACACTCAGGACAAAATGTTTAAATCCATTAATATAAGGTGAAGATATTGTATAAACTTGTTAAACAAGTAAAATGCACCATTTTTTAATAACTATTGTTTTATGATGGATGTTAATTTTATTTGTGTAACAATATTTGACACAGAAAGATGGAACAAATGTCAATATTAATGTACTGGAAATTTTGCATTAGCATTACAGTAGATACAACATTAGGATACAAGTTGTATGATAATGGGTGTTAGGATTAAACCTGCTAAATTAGATAGCAGGTATAGTACAAACCATTTAAAGTGTGCAGAACAAGGTATTAGGTAAATTAAATTTGTAGGATAGTACTTAGCAGTGTTTTCAGGAAATGGGATACTTAGGGCTATATAGACAGAAATAGTCTATGGCAAAACAGAATAAAAAAGTACTAATCTGGCTTCTTGAGCCTATCTAATATAGAAGATAGCAAAACAATGTAATAGTTTGGCACAACTTAGATGGGGTGTCATATGCATGGAATGGTGAGTGTGCAGTTCGTGAAATTGGCGAGCCCAGATACAAACCAAGAATCCCAGCTGGTGGCAGAAGATTGTAACACCAATAAAAAGCCTGGGTACAGCCCTTGCAATTTACATGCATAAGCCCGTGGCTTTCATTAATGGGAGTAGTCTGACATTTTCCTAAGTGATTGATACCTACTTACAGCAAGATAACTGTTTGCTTTTAATGGAACAGCCTACTGTAGACCACAGCTGGAAGGAAATTGGGGCAACTCTATAAATGTGAGTTGGGGATGTGAGCATGGTTGTTTGTATAAGGATTCTATCTCTGGTCATTGTTATACACATTACTGGCAACATAAACTAGTAATTTTTGAAGTTTTAAAGGTAACTAAAGGATTAATTAAACATGGTTTAAAGATTGAGCAGGTGTGTTCTGCCTCATTTTACAGAAACCAGCAGCTTAATTTTCCAAGGTTAGAATGAGGTAATTGAGTAATGAACAGAATTACCATTAAGCACAGCAGATTGACAATTGAAACTGATGTTTGAATTGTCCAAAGAAATGCAGTCCATCACAATCTAGAGAATTCCTTTAGTATTTTCTCATAGTCCATTGGAAACGGTCTAGATGGCTTAGATCTGTCAGACTTTCAGTCTGAGGTTTCCTCAACATTGCATGTGTCCAGACTTTCATTTTCTCCTTATGTTTTCAGCTTCACCTTCAGTGTCTCCTTTACAATTACCAGAGCTGCCAAATTGCTGCTTTATGTTTTATAGCAGGAGTAAGAATCTATAACCGGTGAATTTCCCAAATGAAAGAAACAGAACATAGAATTAGAACAAACATTTTTCTGATTGACATTTTATTGTAAGTTCCTCCACTCTGGATTCTGTGTGCTGTAGCGTTTCAGACGCCCTTGAAATAAACTTTCTTGTGGCATCTGAAGTGGACCTTCCAATTCTACGTTTTTTTTTTTCGGTGGCATGGGTATATTAGCGAAAGCAGGACAATTATAATGTATTATATAGTATTACATACGGAATAAGACTACAGTGAGATGAATTTACGTTATTTACAATACGTCAGAAAGTGAATAAATAACACCAGTCAGTCAGAAAGAGCAACACTGAAATCATACTGTCAGAGGGAAAGCGAGCAAATAGCACCACAAATACAGAAAGCTGGTGAGAAAGAGTAGCACTGAAACCGTACTGGGAAAAATGGTGGGGATGGGTGCTCTGTTAGTAAGGAGCGTCTGTGTTGAACCGTGATGCCATCTAACAGACGTTGGCGATGGTAACTACAGAGAGAAGTGACATTCAATCGGTGCTGCATTTGGGGAATATGGTGGGGGAAGGATGGTGTGTTTTTAAGGCGAGTCCCTGTTCAAACGTCCTTGCATATAATGGACGTTGGAGAATGAAATACAGCACTATCAGTGCATATGGGAGTGTGACGTGCGGAAATGCGGGTGTGTCATGCTTTCTGGGTCATTCACGTTTTACATCCATATGGCAGTTCCTCTTCACCCAATCAAAGCAGTCAACTTTCTCATATTTGGACACTTCTGCCATCCCTTAGCAATTTAAAGAAACATAGGTAAAGAGCGATGCACAGAGACCAAAGCTGCCGCTAGATGGCGCTGCAGTGAGCGTCTCTTGCAATGTGCAGCCATCTTGTCGATGATAAGTACGGGGACCTGCACCGAACGTTGTGTCAGTGAAAAGGTGCCTCACGGTCTACCACAAACATTTTTCCAAACCAAACATATCCCATTACCTTCTCCTGGTCACAAAGGAGCCCCATCCCCAGTTTGGTGCTGATCGGACACCCGGTGCAGATTTGTATGGCAGACAAACAAACATACATACACACATCGACTCTGCTTTATATATTAGATTACAGTTTTTCTGTGGTTACTGATAATATCTGCACTGCCTTATGTCTGTGAAGAGCAGAATGTAAAAACAAAATGCAATAATTTGATAATATGATACACATTTGCTTTTAAATAATATTTATTTCATGGAGGTGTTTGAAGATGTTTGAATTTCCCAAACAAGGACAGTCCATCACAATCTAAAGCATTGTTTTAGAGTTTTTTCATAGTCTTTTGTAAACTGTCTAGCTGGCTTAGATCTGCTAGACGTTTCAGTTTGAAGTTCCATTAACACTGCATGTGTCTCCACTTTTCATTTTCACCTTCACCTTCAGTGTCTCCTTTACAATAACTAGAACAGCCAAATAGTTGCTTTATGTTTTATTTCAGTTTTTCTGGGGTTACTGATAATATTTGCTCTGTTTTATGTTTGAGAATCACTGTAACTGTAAAGAGCATAATGTTAAAATGAAATACAATAAATTGATAAGTATGCTTTTAAATCATATGCTTTATTTTACTAAGGTACACTATGAATGGGTTTATGCCCAAGGGAAATACACAGAGAAAAAGACAGTTCTTGAAATTTAGAGTCATTTTGATTTACTGTAATGCTGGTCACTGTGCAGATCTACAGAGTTATTGAGACCGCAGATTATCTGGACTAATGGGACCTCATCATTGTACAGTAATCAGGTGTTGAAAAGTTGAGCAGCCTAGAATTGTCAGTGTTGAAGTTCCGAAAGATCAGTGAGAGAGAAATGATTATAGTATATCTACTAAGACACAGAATGGGTCGCCAAAAATCTAGTCAATGATTACAGAGCAGTTTTTCAGAAGAAGTATTTCTAGATGTGATTTAAGACAAATGATCATTTTAAAGGTCTCAGCTACAGGTCCAGATGCTACCACCATTCTTGATGACCCATAACTGCCCAAGGTCGTAGCTCACATGCTGGCATACTCCACTTATCACCATCTGAGTCCAGCCAGTTCCTGCAGGATTGATGTCAGTTATTCCATCCCTAAGAAAAGAGCACAGAGGTGATTCGGTTTGGCTTGCAGATCTAAAACTCTAGAGGACTGTCAGTTATTCATTATTCTACAGGGCAAGTAGCACCTTTTTATGGAAGATAGATTTAATTGCTCTTTACAGAAAATAGAAAGGATTGTATTTTCCTAAAAAGCCTGTGCCCCTTGCCAAATGCTCATAGTACATGGAAAACCAAAGCAATACACATATTGGTTAACAGAAATATAACTGGTTATATACATTTAAATACTAAAAGGAATGTCTGATAAACAGTATGCACACTAATAATATAACAAAACTCATTTCGGAGACACGTGCCCTATTCTTACAGCACAAGTACAGAAGGATTCACTCAACCTTCTAACACAGCAAGGTTTTGAAAGCTTCAAAAAGAACGATAATATTGATTTTCAGCCTGGTTGAAGAACAGTGAGCAGAAGAAGACTTACCTGCGGTACACATTTCCTTGAGGATTCACCCCATATACACTGCCATCAACACTCACTTCAATCATTGTCAAGATGCCTTGGATAGGCTGCCACTGTCCAGTGCCAGTGCAAATAGTAGGTGTCACTCCTTTCATTATATAAATCCTGTTGGCAGAATTGACACCCCAGCAGCTAATGGGGCCACAAGAGTAGTACTTGAGGGCTCCTGGCAGTAGTTCCCATGGAGCAGGTGATTGATTGCTTGTAATTCCCATGGCACCATTCCTCCCCATGCAGTAGACATTATTATTCATGTTGGCACCAGCAACAAACTGATCACCTCCTGCATCAATCTGCTTAAGCAAACCTGCAGTTAATGAGGAAAACATTAATACATTTCAAATAGGTTTTGTGACCTAAGCATAGCAAATATAAGCAAAGATCTGCCATCACAGTCTGCATTTGAATGTTCAAATCTTGAATGCCGAAACACTTGTTTCTTGCTTATAGAAAAGAGAAAGATAAACCTAATCTTGATGCACAATCATAGGATCAACACCAATTTAGATTTCAACTGTAGGAGGAAACTTGGACTACAAATGTAAATAAACGGGGACCGTGGAAATATCTAATTTGCAGTTTTCAAGTAATTGCATAGATATCCACTATTTGGAATGAATACTGTTGTTCATTACTGGATGGTCCCAGTGCTGGGGATTCACATTTGTAGAAGGATTTGTACTAATTCTAGCGTCATATTTGCTGGTTGTTGTAGGTACTTCATTTAGTTTTCCTGATCATTTTGAAATGCAACACATTTTAAGTTGTGTAATATTGGTTACATTAAGTTATGAAATATTGCACCTATAAGTGGATAGCAACCACTTACTGCCATTACTTCATTGTCTTCCTGACTTTGAAGGAATTGTAATCTTCCTTTTGAACAAAACCTTGAATTCCCAATCTCGTCTCCAATCATTTTCATATCTTTTCACATCCCTCATATCAATTATAAGATTAAATGTGGTGAGAAAAAAACACTGCCTCAGATACTCAGTCTCCACTCTAATGTTTTTACATCACTTATGTCAATTATGTGCTTAAATCTGACAAGAAAAAAATTCCTACCTGGAACAAGCACCCAATTTCCATTCACTATTTTGTAGATTTGGTTGGCACTGTTCACTCCCCATAGCCCAGCCGGGCCAACTGTGACATGCTTCAGAGCTCCTGGCAATTGCACCCAGGTGCCGCCAAAACGAATGTAGATGTTGTTATTGTTGTTTACACCAACCACCATACCCAGACCAGCATCAATCTGTTTCAGACTCCCAGGCACCTGCTGGCAATTCAGAGCTACAAATAAAATACAATATATTCCACATTAAGTTGGCATAGACTTGTACAAATCAAGATGTCAGAGATATGTGCTTTCTATGTAGTTTTGCCATTGTGTTTTATTTTTATTTCTTAACAGATGTTGTTTAAATGCATTATGCTTTTACTTTCTCCTTACTCAGCCCCACCATTGCTACATTTCCAAGATTAATCCAAAAGGTATCTGTTGTGGTGTGAAATTTTGCATACAAGTTAATAAATATTTTGCATGTCTTTATTTGTAACTTAGGCAAAGCAATATAATATTAGTATTATATTAGTGAGAAGCATTCATGTTTAACCCCTGGGACTAAGTCAGGATAGTGCATTTTACGACAGGGTTGGGGGAAGTGTCTTAAACAAGTCTGGCAAGTAATTCTCTGCAGGGCTCTCTCAGTCAAGGGAAAGCCAGATTGCTGAGCTGGCAAGCTTTACCTTAACAAATGGTTTTGGGGGCAGGTATGAAGGTCGTCTCTGCCCCATTAGTCTGAAGTATGGCTTTTTGGAACTGTCTTGTATCAGCAGCCTTTAAGTACCATGACTCCTTATTGGCTGTAGGGGTTGGACAGAAAATGTATAAATTTGCTTGCTTTACCCCCCTCTCTCTCTCTCAGCAACTGAAAAAGGAGCATCTCACGCCATGAACTGAAAAGGACAACACAATGACGAGCACAGCTAGACAGCCTGTTCTGAAGAAAGCTGACCAAAATGAGGACTTAAGTAGAGACATTTTAAGTAACTAACTTAAGTTTGTGTGCCGCCTGAAACTACACATCAGCATTTATCAGGTTGTATGGTTGCCAATATTCAAATGTACTTTGCATATTGTTATTATTTATGAATATTATTAATAATACATTATTTAAAGTGTGACTTAACTCCTGCTTGTCTTTTACTACACCTAATTGCCTGAGGTTATAAATTTAGATAGGAAGGTGTGCAGAAATTATATGGTACAATACCTTATAAACAGAGGTAAGTCTGTGAGATGTGAGGCATTTTGACAATGCCTAAATATTAATAATACAAAGGGGGAAAGTAGAGTAATATATTACTTTACCAAGACAAAAAAATATTAAAATTAAGATATTCATCCACTATCAAACCTCCTTCACAGAATTTAGGGGTGCAAGGAGCTTCAGACTCTCTTTGAGGTATCAGCAGAAATGTCATTATGGAAAGGTCACCAGTTGACCACAGTCACTTTTGTGGACACACCCACACTGATTGAGTTTAGAGTTGCCAGTCAATGTAATATTCAATTCTTTGTGATGTGACAAGAAAACACAAGGTGACATAGAAGGAACATACTCACTTCATTTGAATAGCTTCTCGATATCTTTAACACCAGTAGTGAAAATTACTTACCCACGCTGGAGCTGATGAAGAAAGCAATGAGGATCAGTAAACTCTTCATTCTTGCTTTGTTTTTCCTTGTGATTAACTCAGAGTCCCAGTGGCCCATTTTTATACGTAAACCTTCCCAAAGTTGACAAATAGCAGGGCGTCAAGCTATGCTGCTTCATGAGAACGGTAAACAAGAAAGATTAATTGAGTGGCAGTCCAGGGCAAAGTGTTCATTTTTGAAGTATTATCCAGAATATTAATTCTCTGTGTGACCCAAATTTAATCATGGGAATGATGGGAAATGGCACAGTTCTCAGGGAAATGTTTGCTAAATTGTAATTCTAGGCTTACCAAATATTTTGCTTGTCAGCACTTTAAATTATACAATTATTTGAACTGAAAAATATGGACCATTTCCATTTATTGTAAATTTCTTTTTGTAATCTATGATAGTCTTAAAAGCAATAACTAGTGTTCCCTTCAATAAAATTACAACAAATAAGTTCATCTTGGATTGTCAACCTCTCTGTCTTGGGTTGGCTTCCAACTTGTTCCTGGTTTCCACAACCCTGTATTGAAATGAAAAGGTTTAGAAAAAAAACTATGCCAACCTTAACCTGGTCAATCCAATGCAGAGCAATAGAGTCCAGAGTTCATTCCAACAGCAACAGGTGAAAAATGAAAATGATTTTGAAAGAGTGCCAGTCCAACATAGGGCACACTCAAAACAGGACATTAAGAGTCCCCAGCATTTTTTCAGTATTTCTGGCTTTATGTTTACAGATTTGGACTGGAATTACCATTACAAAGGTTAATAATTATATTGCAGTTTCAGTTTTTACTTTTTGTTGTGAGCTTTTACTACTTAACTGTTCACCAATCCTTCATTATATGTAATCTCTGCATACAAAAAAACTTAAGAGCACGCCATTGAAAAGTTTAAGCGGTCCACTAGTTCAGAATGGAGACAGGTAGTGATAGTTTGGGACTCAATCATTAGGGGCATTGAAGCTCAGGCATGCTCCAGAGACGGAGAGTCTCGAATGGTTTGTTGCCTTCTGGGTGCACAGGTGGAGGACCTCCGTTGAAGGGTGGATAGGCTCTTGGCCAGAGTGGGGGTGAATCCAGTTGTTATTGTCCATGATGGAACATAGGGGTAGTCTATCAGTTTTGCCATTCAAATTCAAAGAGTCAGTTGCCAAGCTGAGGAACAGAACTGACAAGGTAGTCTTCTCTGAAGTTCTGCCTGTGCCACACGCCAGTCCAAGTAAGACTGAGGAGATTAGAACGCTTAACACGTGGCTCAAATCTTGGTGCAAGGTCGAAGGGTGCATGTTTTAGGGCATCGGGACTCCTTTTGGAACAGATGGGACCTGTTCTGCCATGACGGGTTACTTCTGAAACTTGAAGGGCTCCAATGTATTGGGGAGGCATATGAGTAGGCTAGTCAAGGATTGTTTAATCTAGGGATTGGTGGGCAGGGAGTTTCGGACAGGCCAGGTTTAGATCTATGCATGGAGGTACAAACAATTGTGTAGAAATAAAAATGCACAGTAATATAATTTCTAAGCAAACATTTAAATGTAGAAGGAGTAATACATTAAAAAATAGTTTGCCTTAATGCTAGAAGTATCAAAAATAAGGTAAATGAGTTAGAGCTGTATGGAGCAGAGCATGATTATGATATTATAGCAATAAAGGAAACCTGGCTAAGTAATAAAGATAGGGATGAATGTAAAGTGCATCCAGAAAGTATTCACAGTGCATCACTTTTTCCACATTTTGTTATGTTACAGCCTTATTCCAAATTGGATTAAATTCATTTTTTTCTTCAGAATTCTACACACAACACCCCATAATGAGAACGTGAAAAAAAGCTTACTTGAGGTTTTTCCTAATGTATTAAAAATAAAAACCTGAGAAATCACATGTACATAAGTATTCACAGCCTTTGCCATGAAGCTCAAAATTGAGCTCAGGTGCATCCTGTTTCCCCTGATCATCCTTGAGATGTTTCTGCAGCTTAATTGGAGTCCACCTGTGGTAAATTTAGTTGATTGGACATTATTTGGAAAGGCACACACCTGTCTATAGAAGTCCCACAGTTGACATTTCATGTCAGAGCACAAACCAAGCATGAAGTCAAAGGAATTGTCTGTAGACCTCCGAGACAGGACTGTCTCGAGGCACAAATCTGGGGAAGGTTACAGAAAAAGTCTGCTTTTTTGAAGGTCCCAATGAGCACAGTGGCCTCCATCATACGTAAGTGGAAGAAGTTCGAAACCACCAGGACTCTTCCTAGAGCTGGCCGGCCATCTAAACTGAGCAATTGGGGGAGAAGGGCCTTAGTCAGGGAGGTGACCAAGAACCCGATGGTCACTCTGTCAGAGCTCCAAAGGTCCTCTGTGGAGAGAGGAAAACCTTCCAGAAGGACAACCATCTCTTCAGCAATCCACCAATCAGGCCTGTATGGTAGAGTGGCCAGACGGAAGCCACTCCTTGGTAAAAGGCACATGGCAGCCCGGCTGGAGTTTGCCAAAAGGCACCTGAATGACTCTCAGACCATGAGAAACAAAATTCTCTGGTCTGATGAGACAAAGATTGAACTCTTTGGTGTGAATGCCAGGCGTCACGTTTGGAGGAAACCAGGCACCGCTCATCACCAGGCCAATACCATCCCTACAGTGAAGCATGGTGGTGGCAGCATCATGCTGTGGGGATGTTTTCAGCAGCAGGAACTGGGAGACTAGTCAGGATAAAGGGAAAGATGACTGAAGCAATGTACAGAGACATCCTGGATGAAAACCTGCTCCAGAGCACTCTTGACCTCAGACTGAGGCGACGGTTCATCTCTCAGCAGGACAACGACCCTAAGCACACAGCCAAGATATCAAAGGAGTGGCTTCAGGACAACTCTTGAATGTTCTTGAGTGGCCCAGCCAGAGCCCTGACCTGAATCTGATTGAACATCTCTGGAGAGATATTAAAATAGCTGTGCACCGACGCTTCCCATCCAACCTGCTTGAGAGGTGCTGCAAAGAGGAGAGGACGAAACTGGCCAAGCATAGGTGTGCCAAGCTTGTGGCATCATATTTAAAAAGACTTGAGACTGTCAATGCTGCCAAGGGTGCATTGACAAAGTATTGAGCAAAGGCTGTGAATACTTATGTACATGTGATTTCTCAGTTTTTTTATTTTTAATAAATTTGCAAAAACCTCAAGTAAACTTTTTTCATGTTGTCATTATGGGGTGTGGTGTGTAGAATTCTGAGGAAAAAAATGAATTTAATCCATTTTGGAATAAGGCTGTAACATAACAAAATGTGGAAAAAGTGATGCGCTGTGAATACTTTCCGGATGCACTGTAATATAGAGGGATACACATTGTTTAGGAAGGATAGACAGAACAGAAAAGGAGGTAAAGTTGCTACAGTATTTATGCCAAACAGAATATAAATGCAAGTCCTCTTCAGTTGGATGATGAGCCCCATGTGGCTTCATCTGGAAAATATTAGGGAAAGAGGTCTTATAGACCACCCAATTCATACAGTAATTTCAACACACATCTTTTTAGTAATATTAAAAAGGCATGTTTACAGGGAGATATTATAGTCATGGGGGACTTTAATTATCCAGACATTAACTGATATAACTTTGCAGATGGAGGAGCACAAGAGCAAGAGTGTTTAGAAGTAATCAGTGACTGTTTTTTAACACAGTATGTTAAAGCACCAACACAGGGTGAATCTTGTCTGGATTTAGCATTTTGTAATAATCAAGACAGAATTAAGGATGTAGAAGTGATTGAACCACTAGGGTCAAGTGTCCATAATGTAATATAATTCTCAGTATTTTGTAAGAGTGCAGATGCAAAGACTAAAATTGTTAAGTTGAACTTTGATAGGGCAAATTTTGAGAAGATGCGACAAAGTCTAAGTAGGATACACTGGGATAAGCTTTTAGGTGTAGAGACAGTCGAGGAGCAGTGGAACAGGTTTAAAAATGTTTTACGTGTAATGCAGGACAGGTACATACCTAAATTTGGAATTCATAGGAAATTTAAAAAAAACTCCACAGTTGATTAATAAAGATTTAAAAAAGAAGTTGCAAAGGAAAAAAACTGTTTTATAAGGCATATAAGACTAATGAGTGCAAAGTGAATCGTAGAGCGTATGAGAACATGAGGGCAACCATTAAGAAGGATATCAGGGAGGCTAAAAGACAGTTGGAGAGGAATATAGCAGATAAGGCAAAAGAAGACCCTAAGAGATTCTTTCAGTATTTTAGAAGTAAAAGAAAAGAAAAGTTAAGGATGAGGTGAAGTGCATCAGAAAGTAGTAAAGGGGAATTAAAAGATATATAGATAGTGAAATAGCGGATGCCCTATACTTACATTTTTCTGAGGTGTTCACAAGTGAGCAAGTGGAGAACCTCCCAGAGGTAAACGGGACCACTAAGAAGGTACTAAGGGATTTGGAAATTGCAAAAGGAGAAGTACTGCTCAGATTAAATAGGATGAAATCAAACAAATCACCAGGATCAGATAATATTTATCCTCGTGTTCTTAAAGAGACTAGTGAGTACATATACAGTGGTGTGAAAAACTATTTGCCCCCTTCCTGATTTCTTATTCTTTTGCATGTTTGTCACACAAAATGTTTCTGATCATCAAATACATTTAACCATTAGTCAAATATAACACAAGTAAACACAAAATGCAGTTTTTAAATGATGGTTTTTATTATTTAGGGAGAAAAAATCCAAACCTACATGGCCCTGTGTGAAAAAGTAATTGCCCCCTGAACCTAATAACTGGTTGGGCCACCCTTAGCAGCAATAACTGCAATCAAGCGTTTGCTATAACTTGCAATGAGTCTTTTACAGCGCTCTGGAGGAATTTTGGCCCACTCATCTTTGCAGAATTGTTGTAATTCAGCTTTATTTGAGGGTTTTCTATCATGAACCGCCTTTTTAAGGTCATGCCATAGCATCTCAATTGGATTCAGGTCAGGACTTTGACTAGGCCACTCCAAAGTCTTCATTTTGTTTTTCTTCAGCCATTCAGAGGTAGATTTGCTGGTGTGTTTTGGGTCATTGTCCTGTTGCAGCACCCAAGATCACTTCAGCTTGAGTTGACGAACAGATGGCCGGACATTCTCCTTCAGGATTTTTTGGTAGACAGTAGAATTCATGGTTCCATCTATCACAGCAAGCCTTCCAGGTCCTGAAGCAGAAAAACAACGCCAGACCATCACACTACCACCACCATATTTTACTGTTGGTATGATGTTCTTTTTCTGAAATGCTGTGTTCCTTTTCGCCAGATGTAACGGGACATTTGCCTTCCAAAAGTTCAACTTTTGTCTCATCAGTCCACAAGGTATTTTCCCAAAAGTCTTGGCAATCATTGAGATGTTTCTTAGCAAAATTGAGACGAGCCCTAATGTTCTTTTGCTTAACAGTGGTTTGCGTCTTGGAAATCTGCCATGCAGGCCGTTTTTGCCCAGTCTCTTTCTTATGGTGGAGTCGTGAACACTGACCTTAATTGAGGCAAGTGAGGCCTACAGTTCTTTAGACGTTTTCCTGGGGTCTTTTGTGACCTCTCGGATGAGTCATCTCTGCGCTCCTGGGGTAATTTTGGTCGGCCAGCCACTCCTGGGAAGGTTCACCACTGTTCCATGTTTTTGCCATTTGTGGATAATGGCTCTCACTGTGGTTCGCTGGAGTCCCAAAGCTTTAGAAATGGCTTTATAACCTTTACCAGACTGATAGATCTCAATTACTTCTGTTCTCATTTGTTCCTGAATTTCTTCGGATCTTGGCATGATGTCTAGTTTTTGAGGTGCTTTTGGTCTACTTCTCTGTGTCAGGCAGCTCCTATTTAAGTGATTTCTTGATTGAAACAGGTGTGGCAGTAATCAGGCCTGGGGGTGGCTACGGAAATTGAACTCAGGTGTGATACACCACAGTTAGGTTATTTTTAACAAGGGGCAATTACTTTTCACACAGGGCCATGTAGGTTTGGATTTTTTTTCTCCCTAAATAATAAAAACCATCAATTAAAAACTGCATTTTGTGTTTACTTGTGTTATATTTGACTAATGGTTAAATGTGTTTGATGATCAGAAACATTTTGTGTGACAAACATGCAAAAGAATAAGAAATCAGGAAGGGAGCAAATAGTTTTTCACACCACTGTATAAACCCTTGATACATATTTTTAGGAAGTCACTGCACACTAGAGAGATTCTGAAGGACTGGAAAATGCCAAATATCATCCTGTTATATAAAAAGGGTGACAGGGCAACTATAGGCCAGTAAGCTTAACATGAATCAAAGGAAGATTAATGGAAGGAATTATTAAGAATAAGATTGAGCAACACATGGCAAGGACAGGAGTTATTCTGAACAGTCAGCATGGGTTCAGAAGAGGGAGGTCATGTTTTACTAACATGCTGGAATTCTATGAGGAGGCAACAAAAGGATACGATCAAAGTGGAGCTTATGATATTATTTATCTTGACTTTCAGAAAGCATTTGATAAGGTGTCACATGAGAGGTTGAGCATCAAACTGAAACAACTGGGAGTTCAGGGTGATGTTTTTAGATGGGTGTAAAATTGGCTCAGACACAGGAAGCAGAGAGTGATGGTGCGAGGAACCTCATCAGAACTGGTCGATGTTAAGAGTTGTGTCCCACAGGGGTCAGTGCTAGGGCCGCTGCTATTTTTAATATATAGAAATGATATAGGTAGGAATATAAGTAACAAGCTGATTAAGTTTGCAGATGATACCAAGATAGGTGGATTACCAAATAATTTGGAATCCGTTATATCATTACAGAAGAACTTGGATAGCATACAGGCTTGGGCAGATTTGTGGCAGATGTAATTTAACATCAGTAAATGTAAAGTATTACACTTAGGAAGTAATAATGTTAGGTTTGAATACACAATGGGTGGTCGGAAAATTGAGAGAACACCTTATGAGAAGGATTTAGAAGTCATAGTGGACTCTAAGCTATCGACTTCCTGACAGTGTTCAGAAGCCATTAAGAAGGCAAACAGAATGTTAGGTTATACAGTATAACACGAAGTCCAAGGAGGTTATGCTCAACCTTTATAATGCACTGGTGAGGCCTCATCTGGAGTACTGTGTGCAATTTTGGTCTTCAGGGTACAAAAAGGACATAGCAGCGCTAGAAAAGGTTCAGAGAAGAGTGACTAGGCTGATTCCAGGACTAAAGGGTTTGAATTATGAGGAAAGATTAAAAGAGTTGAGCCTTTACAGTTTAAGCAAAAGAAGATTAAGAGGTGACATGAGTGTTTAAAAATTATGAAGGGAATTAGTACAGTGGTTATAAACTGTTACTTTAAAATGAGTTCATCAAGAACACATGGACACAGTTGGAAATTTGTTAAGGGTAAATTTCGTACAAACATCAGGACGTTTTTCTTTACACAAAGAATGATAAACACTTGGAATAAGTTGCAAAGTAGTGTGGTAGACAATAAGATTTTAGGGACTTTCAAAAGTAGACTTGATGTTTTTTTGGAAGAAATAAGTGGATAACACTGGTGGGCTTTGTTGAGCTGAATAACCTGTTCTTGTCTAGATTGTTCTAATGTTCTAATAGATGAAGAGTCCACCACAAGCAGTTGTGTCTCAGGCGTTAACAGAGCTACATTTGGTGCTCTCGCTCTTTAAAAGTTTGTTGCTTGTTATTTTTACCCCTTTATTAGATGAAAATAATCACAAAGAAAGTGCACAAGAAGAGTTGCAGCCCATCACCATCTCTCAGCCTCTTGCCATCCAAATGAAGTTCAACTCTTCAGCTGGTAAGTAACCATTCTTTTAAATTGCCATATTTTATTTTACTAAGCGTTGCATTCATTTGTTATGTGTTTTCATTGTTTCTTTTTATCACAGCCCCTGTCCATTCCAGTGTAGAGGGAAACGTAATTAGTATCCAACACTAGACAGACATAACAGAGTCTACCAAATATTAAACAAGTAGGTAATTGGTGTTTTAGAAGTCTTATACAGAACTTGTGGTTGGACTGTAATACAAGGTTTTAAGAGAGTCATAGCCATCTTTGGGAAAACTGTTTTATGGATGAATATGCTGGGATGGATTATAATTGTTCCAAATGAAAATATCAGAATGTAGGGTTCTGTTACCCAAAGATTCATTGTTAGACACATTTTCAACAACAGATTAGGTGAAGATAGCAATGGTGAAGATGGGTTACATGAGGTCTTTAGATTTTTATAACAACAGAGTGGGTAGGCAGAAACAGTGTGTCATGACATTCTGTCTTTGCCGCTGGCTAAAGCTTCAAACTGCAGTAGCGAATCATGTAGTTCTCTAAAGGCATTTTCATTCCTAGTTCAACTGGACCAGTTTTGTCCATAAAAGTCTGGGATGTGGACACATCAATAATAATCCCTAGTGTGGACCAAAACAACAGCACTGTACCCCTTAGGAAAAAGTGGTCTTAGTGCACTACCAGTAAATCCCCAGAATGGTTTGCTTGAGGTTTAAATGTGACGCAGCATGGGATCAGTTTAATTACTTGAAATGCTATGCATTTCATTTTCTGTACTGTGGCAGCTACGCTGAGCGTCTGCTGCCAGTAATTGGGGAATGTCCTTCGTAGTATAATTAGTCAAGAATTAGCATTAAGCATAAAAAAAATAAAAAGATGAAAAAAAAATAATACTCACACAGGTACAAATATAACACTGTGATATCCTCCAGAAAGACAAATGATGAAGGGACCAGCAAATTACTTTACTTTATAATAACACAGCTTCATTCACCAAACAAAATCCAACCACCCTGGAAGTCCCTCAAGAGCATTCAAAAACTATAAACTAACAAATCCCCCCAAATAATAATGAACAAATATTATGATCTTTTATTACACGTACAATTGATTGCCCCCTAGTGACAACTCTTTACAGTCCTCCTTAATAATACTAAAAACACCATTTGCATAAAACAACTCACACCATTACTCAGCAGTTGAGTTAATGCCTCTCGCATGCACGATTAGGCAAGCAGTTGACCATGTTTGAAAAAAAATAAAAGATTGGAGTAAAATTACTTTTAATCATGTTGATCAGAACAAATAAGCTGGCAAGAAATGAGCAGCAGTGGTTTATAAAACCACCGATCAAACATCCTAATCTTACACCATTAATACACCATGCGTGCATGTGACGTGTCCTCTCAATGCACACAGTAACATTGACACTGTCTACTATCATATCAGTGTAGAACATCAACAGAGCTTGTTTTTTGTGGTACCTTCAGCTATTTGAAAAGTGTCCTTCAGCGCATAAACGTAGTAGTGCATAATTTTCAAGTAGTCTTCCATTTAATAACTTTGGAAAATACAGTGGTGCGCAAATATCCGCCATATTTTTTCCTTGGGACAAAATTTTTCTGCCCAGTGAAAGAAGTCCGCAGCACACCCGTGGGAAGTTTATTGATATACTAGCAGAATTCCCGCGCTTCGCAGCAGAGAAGTAATGTGTTAAAGAAGTTATGAAAAAGAAAAGGAAAAATTTTAAAAATAACGTAACATGATTGTTAATGTAATTGTTTTGTCATTGATATGAGTGTTGTTGTCATATCTTTATATCTATATCTATATCTATATGTATTGTAACAAATGGAGCAGGAGACAGCAAAGAGGTTTGGGGTTCTCCGGCCCCGTATATTGTCGCGAATCCGTAGCAACAATGAAAACAAAAACAGGTCAAAATTATAAAGCATTTAAGCGTTCATAAGCGTGACGCCAACCGTGGCGTCCGCGGCCATTTTATAAGGGAGGAGCCGGAAGTGCAGGGATGCTGGGAAGGACCGTGAGGGAGGACGGGAAGGATGACGTCATCGCAAGATGGCGGAGGAAGGGCGGAAGTGCCGTACTGCGGTCAGCCTTCAGCTATGGCGGAGGGAGGTCTTTTTTCCTATGAGGAAGCAGAGGGAGAAAGTTAGTACCCCGCCATTCCCTGCCGGCGAACACGTTCCTAGGTGCGCTCGAATCCGTCCGCGGCCTCCTACTCGCGCGTGCGTGACAGTATATATGTATATCTATATCTACTGTATATATATACAGCAAAATACCCGCGCTTCGCATTGGAGAAGTAGTGTATTAAAGAAGTAATGAAAAAGAAAAGGAAACATTTTGAAAATAACGTAACATAATTGTCAATGTAATTGTTTTGTCATTGTCATGAGTGTTGCTGGCATATATATATATATATATATATATATATATATATATATATATATATATATATATATACACACACACACACACACATATAAACATATATATACACATCATATATATATATATACATATACATATACATACATATATACATATATACACACATACATATATATATATACAAATCTACATATATATATTATGGGTGGGACTGGATTAAAAAAATTAATCTAATTAATTAGAGGCTGTGTAATAATTAATCTTGATTAATCGTATGTAATCACACATGAAAATTTGGCCCAAATCGCAATTTTTTTTTTTTAATTTAAAAGGGTTTTAGTGGGCTTACAGAATCAAATAATAGACATGGACATGAATATTGTAAACTCAAGCTCTTTTAATTTCTGAAAAAAAAATGCTTTTAAACTGCATTTCAATTCAAAACAGAAACAAAAATATCATCCCTGGCTAAAATTGGGCAGACTTAAAAATAAAGTGGTATTTGAATTACTTTAAGTACATTTTCAGAATGGTATTGTCTTTAAATAATAATAACCAAAATTTCAACATAATGTGCAGTTTTTCTTCTTAAGAAATAAGTCAGAAACATAAAAGGTAATTTGACCAGCTTCACCTTTAAACTTAGCCAAAATTATTTTGTACATTAGGCTAAAACAGTGTGATCATTGAACATTTTGTAATTAGATGTAATTAGAATTACTAACGGTCACGGAAGTCCAATGATCCCCAGTAAGAGCCACAAAGTCCGCTTTCTGTAATGCATCTAATTTTGCTTGCTTTTCAGTGTGCACAAAACCATGCTTTTATCAAGGCTTCGCTCGGGTAGTCTTTTGAAATGAAATTTTCCTCCGATCAGTCGTAGGAACGCGCTTTATTCCAACTCTAACATTTTTGTAGCTCTAATGTGTGCATCAATGTAATCGATGTACCAGGAAGTCATGCATTGACAAAAGTTCCCCTTTGCTTGGAATTGAAAGTGTGATTAAATGCGTTATTTTTTTAACACGTTATGGAGTACATGCATCGAAGCTTCTCAGCTGTGCTTGTGCTAAGAAAAGGAGACATTTTAAAAATAATGTAACATGATTCTGCGTTAACCGCATATTTTTTCATACGTCTCAAACCAAGGGGATGCGAGGGTAAAATGAATCAAAAAGCGCATGTACATACTCAGTGCATCCTCTTTCGGGAATCGAACCTTGGATGTCAGCGTTAGAGGCGAAGCCTGTACAATCGCACCACTTCGTGTGGCTTGACTATTTGATCGTATATAGATCGGGGTATATATACATATACATATATATATATATTCCCGCGTATCGCAGCGGAGAAGTAGTGTGTTAAAGAAGTTATGAAAAAGAAAAGGGAACATTTTAAAAATAACGTAACATGATTGTCAATATACAGTAATTGTTTTGTGAGTGTTATTGAGTGTTGCTATCATCAAGGATTTGATTATCATTATTTCTTTCAATCAGGGTCGTATTTGTATGATG
Source organism: Polypterus senegalus (assembly GCF_016835505.1). Classification (NCBI taxonomy): domain Eukaryota; kingdom Metazoa; phylum Chordata; class Cladistia; order Polypteriformes; family Polypteridae; genus Polypterus; species Polypterus senegalus. The sequence goes on along the minus strand of NC_053165.1, from coordinate 144,987,952 downwards.
TGTTGTGTTCAAGTTACATTCCGTGTTTGTCAATCGTTGTAAAGATAACAGGTTTCATTCATTGATTCGTTTCTTACTGCATCAATAAACAGCTCGTCTTCCTCTTTATCTGAGACGTGACACACTGCATGCACAGGTTTTTTTTTACACTGTCTTCCTTTAGCGGGACATTGACTTTTTCAACCATGTGCTTTGTTTCCGCAGTAGCTGGATTTATGAATATGCTTGTATGTATCAGACGCTTCATATTTTTTTGCTGCCTTCTCAATTGTGTAATTCGGTTTTTGTTCAGCACTCTTTGGAACTGTTGCTTTTTGTCTGTGCACTGCATCAGTTCACGTGAGCCGCTTGGTGTTCATGCATCGAAGGTTCACAGCTGTGCTGGTGCCATCTCGTGTGATGTCCACGGCTGTATGTAATGTTAGCTAAGACCCCGCACTTAAAAGTTTCTCTCGCAGTTTCGCTGAGTTTGTGCCAAACACCACCCTGACCATCTCATCTTCCTCTCCATAAGCACAGTCCTTCACCCGTGAATATTTAGCGGCAGTGTTTCTATTGGATTGCCGCTGACGAATGGCCTTATATGGGCAGGCACTAAATTACAAACGCCAGCGGCAGCCTGTCTATGAACTTAATTTAAAGTGTAGGTTTACATCGTGCTTTGTTTCCGAAGTAGCAGCACTCATGAATATGGTTATATATGTCACTCGCTCGCTTCTTATTGTTTCGCTGCCTTCTCGATTATATAATGCATGTTTTCTTCAGCTCGTTTTTGAGCTCTTCCTGGTTTTCTACGTACTGCGTTGATAGTCAGTTCACGTGATTACGTGGGAGGCGTGATGATGTCACACGATACTCCGCCCCCCACGACCATCCAGCTCAACTCCATTACAGTATATGGAGATAAATAGCTTCCAGTTATGACCATTACACATAGAATTTCGAAATGAAACCTGCCCAACTTTTGTAAGTAAGCTATAAGGAATGAGCCTGCCAAATTTCAGCCTTCTACCTACACGGAAACTTGGAGAATTAGTGATGAGTCAGTGAGTGAGTGAGTGAGTCAGTCAGTGAGTGAGTGAGTCAGTGAGGGCTTTGCCTTTTATTGGTATAGATTTATTTTACTTGAAAGCTTACAGTGTGAAATGAAACCAAACTAACTAATTTAATAAACTTGCAAAATGCCTCCTGATTCGGAACAAGGCAAATGAACTAGGAATGTGAAAATGTCCTAAATACCATAAATTTGCCTACATTTAGCTAAGATGATGAGGTCAAATTTGTGGACCAGCAGTCTGAATTAAACATATCCAAAGTTTTCTTTGAACTTTTTGATTTAAACATTAGGGTTAAGAGAAAACACAAAAATGTAGTTTGTGAGAACTCCTTGCCATTTGTCTCATACAACCAGCATACATGAATGCATTAGCAAGGCACATCTTAAATTTTAAATGCTGTAAGAGCCTGGCGGTTTACTTAAATTAATGAGGAGGTTAACATGCCTTTCACGTGTGTAGTTTCATTCACTGACAATTTACCAGGAAGAGCTTCAATATGAGTAAACATAATTGGAAATGTTGGCAAAGCTGATCCAGATGCTATAATGGGCTGCAAGTCTGAAAAGGAAAAATCGGCCTGAAATGCTGCAAAGATTAACCTGGCAGTGTTTCTAAATGTATATGTTTAGGGCCTTTAAAGGTCATCATCTTCCTCATTTTCTGTGTGTGCCTGGTCATTGACTTCAGATGGCAACTTTCTCAAAGTTAATCTGAGCATTTTGTAGCTAAGCATTTTGGTCAGTTTTGAATTAGGTGACATGACAAAAGGGGAAATGTGAATGTGAGATGCACAAGGAGGAGTAAATACATAGGAGGCACAGTGGGAGAGTCACCATTAAAGATCAGAATGGTGCCTTGAAAATTATAGCATAGTCTGAGAAGCAGGCTTTAAAGAAATGCAGTATACAAAAGGAGAATAAACATGGGTGAAGAACTGTTAATAAAGGTGTAGGACTCTGAAAGAGTCAACTTTAACAATGGATAGTATAAAACCCTAGAAATAATCTGAAAAGCAGGCTTTATGAAAATGTGCACAAGAAAAGGAGCTACCTTGGATAGCTCAAAACTCGGATAAAATAAATGGAGCTGCAGTGGAGATGCTGTGCAGAGAAAGTGGAGGCTGACACAGAGAGAGATCAGCTGATGTGACCAGGAAAACACGCCGCTCAGAGTGCTCAGAGACAGGCTCTATGTGGCAGATTAGTGGAGCTTTTCATTTCCCTAACACCGCAACGCATTTGCCTCTGCAGAAATCTGCACCCCAGAACTCCGATCACAATGGACAAGCAACTGCCTCATCTTGATTAAAGATATGCATGTGTCATGCCCCATAGAGCCCCAGGTTTCTTTTCTGTTTCTAATAAACCATTAAGACATCCATTGTTAAGACTGTCGCTATAATTTGCAAAATAGACATTGAAGTACGTGCTACAAAGCAGCACTAGAAAATGTCTCCATGTGACAAGAAATGAGTGATTTTGTTTTCTAGAGATCTTTATTTAAATACTAAATGAAAGGTAAATGACAGGTAGAGTTGTGAATTAATGCATGAAGAAACTTACAGACTAGAAATAAACACTTTTCTCTTGTATCCATGGAATTAACTATCACTGTCTATCACTAATAATGGTACTGGAGAGTGATGTTCCATATTGGTTAGCACAGGCTTGTAAAAATTTCACTGTACTCTGTTAATATGACAATAATGACCTACAAACCTATAAACTCATGCACAGGTCTATTAATGCAAAATTGAACTGGCCAGCTTGAAGAATGCGACGACTTTGAAAATTGGTTTAAGAATGAAGAAATGAAAGGTGTTGTCCATGTCTAAAGGCTCTGCCACATTTATCCAGCTATTACAGTGATTTCTGGTCACAGACTTCATTCACATAATCTTAGTGAGCTGGAGGCAGCAGTGGAGTGCTCCCATGACCTCCGGTTGCGTTGCACTTTCCAAAGACAAGTAGGCCAGTTGGTAACTTCAAACTATTCTGAGTAATTTTGTTCATGAATGCAGTTAGCTTTGGGTTGCTGTGCCATTTTGAACCAGTGCCCAGCTGTGATAGGGTAAAATCAACCCCTTACAGGTTGGAAAAAATGGATTGAACAGATTTAGGTAGTAGATGAATGGGCAGATACCTCAAAATGAAAGTGAGTCAGGGTGCATGCTGTGACATTGTTCAGCACTAATAATTTACAGCTTCAGGAATACGAGTTCAGTTGTTCAATTCCTGGTCTGGCTACTGTCTATGTAGAATATGCATGATCTCCAGTGTTGATTGGCAAAATTTAACAGAATTTTATTGCTGTGAATATGCTTTGTTCACCGGTGTCATGATTTAGGGTAAAGATTGAGGTTTTGTAGCCTTTTCCTGTTAAGGAAACCATTTTGTGTACTGTTGTCAGGGTCATGTGCCATGTTTCTGGGGTGTGGTTTCTGGGGTTATGATATTGAGTTCATTAGCACACGACATGAAAGGTCAGCCTTTTGCTCTCGGCCTCATCCAATCTGCACATAAAAACTTTGTTTACATTTTAACTTCTCGTGTGATTACGTTTCAAGTCTTGTCTGGTTTTCAACTTATTGCCTGTTATTTGACTGTGAATTTTGTATCTCCTCTGAGTTTTGGTTGCTTCGGTTTATTTTTTAATTTTCATTTGTTTTGCATTTTGCTTGTATCTCAAGAAACTAGTTATCTGTTTTGTCTGCCAAGACAGGACAGCCTGTGACTTTGTTCACTGAATATTTTCCTAAAATTCATTCTGTAGCTGGCTTCAGATAGACATTTTTTTTCCCAGTGCCCCATGATGCCTTGTGAGGCCAGCATGACATCACAGAGCTGTAGCAGACATGTGCACAACTTTTATGCAGGTGTACTGATTGTTTACCTATCTGTGACTGGCCGCTGGGTCCCATGCCCGGCCTGGGCGCCCCTTCAACACTGGATCCAGGGGAGCAACTATGGGATGCACTCTACGTTTCCCGGAATGCTTGGTGGCAGCCCTCCTGGGTTACTTCGAGACCACAGGTGTGGGACTTCAGAACTCAGACCTGTTGGGCTCCATGGCCACCACACGGAGGAGCTGCATGACTTAACGAGCATGTAGGCTGGAAAAAAGCCACACCCAGAACTGCAGCCTAATTAGGCCAATTACCACCTGGAGCACTTCCGGGAGGGCTACAAAAAGAGCCTGCAGCCACTACTCAGGAGCCAGAATCTGGAGGAAGAGGACGAGGTTGACCTGAGAGGAGTGGTGAGTGGTGCTGCCAGAAGGGTGTATTTGTGGAGTTAAGTGCTTGTGGGACTATGTATTGCCTGTGGGGTTCATGGGGAAGACGTGTCCCACAGGTGAAGAAAAATAAAAGTGCTTGTTTAACTCGTGCCTCCCGTGTCCAATCTGTGTCGGGTCCGGAGTAATATAGCGCCTTTCTTACAACAGATTTGTGATGTTGTGACCTGATCAAACAGGTCTGTATCTGCATGCATTTACAAAAAAGATCAAACCTGCAGAATTTTATTTGAATGGTACATTAGCTGACCATAATGAGAATATGAGTATTGCTACTGGCTATAGAACACTGATCTCTGTGCACTGGTTTAGTCTCTCTTCACGCTTCTGAAGTCAAAATGAGACCCTGTGAAAAAAAAAAATAATAATGAAAGACTAATTACTATTTACAATGTGTTTTAATCTTCTTGATGGGAAAAAAAGTGCAAAGTATCGGCACAAATAGATGGGAAACAAAAATAAAGCTACAGCTGCACCCAGAGCTGCAACTTCAAACAAAGGAATGAGTCAGTCCGACACCAAAGCTTTGAGGCACAACCAATTTGTGTCCTAAGATTGGAACACTATGAGCATAATGATATATTTTTTTATTTATTGCTAATATGTGGCCATTTGTTATATTTTGTTTGTGGCTATCATTCTTTCCGCTTCTTTCGTGGTGTCAAAGGGGTTAGTACTGCTTCCTCACAATTCAGGTCACAGTTTTGGCCACAGTAATTGGTCTAGCATAGTTGGCAGATGCTTTCTTAGCTCTCAGGTGCACATAAAAGACCACTGCACCATTATAGTCCACTCTAAGCTAGTTCAGGTTCTGCTTCCCTAACTTTCCTTAATTCAATGCACTTACCCAAACATTTTAATGGCAAAGCAAACTCCACTGGATTTTCTCATCACTAATTTTTACATTTCTGCATGGGTTTTCTCAGGGATATCTGTTATCCCTGGCATAGGCAGTTGCATTAACTGCTGTCCCAACTATGAGTGAGTATTAGGGCACCCTACAATTTTTTTGTCTAGTGTCCCATCCAGGCATGTTTTTTTTCACATAAAATGCCACTAATGAAGGCCTTTTCTACTAAACCAAATGTGCGAAGTAGATGAACAAATGGATAGATTTAAACGAAGTAGGGGTCAAATCAGAAAGTAATGCCTAGTCACTTACAGGGAAACCAATGATAAACAAGAAGGCCTCTTTCCATTTGTTAAATCTCATTTTTGTTAAAAGCTTAGATTAAAACAGATGTGAAATGGTTTATATAATCGCTTACACCAGGGAATACATACTGTAACCACAAGGGGGTGCCACCGAGCTCCCAACCACAGACAAAATATTACATAACACAATTCTGGGTTCAAATAAACAATTGTTATTTTTTTTTACCAACACTTTTCTAATTAAATAATAGCCAAATGCACAAATATACGCAGATTTCTTCTCCTTCTGTCCTCCTCTTGCGTGTTGCCTGCTGCTATTTGACTCTTTCTCACTGAAGAGATGCTGGCAGTCTTATTTTAAACCAAACCCGAGAATGCTTCTGGTGTCACAACAGTGGTCATCCTAGGCACGTCTGAGTCATACAGAATGTCATTTTTAGTTAATGTATAACCTTTTACATATTAGTACAATATATGCTTAAATGAAGTTGTAACAATGAATTAATAAAACATATAGAAAAGGACTGAAGGTAACTAAAGGGTTAACTAAACATTCAGTTTGAAGTTTCATCAACACTGCATGTGTCTCCACTTTTCATTTTCACCTTCACCTTCAGTGTCTCCTTTACAATAACTTGAGCTGCCATATAGTTGCTTTATGTTTTATTACAGTTTTTCTGTGGTTACTGATAATATCTGCACTGTTTTATTTCTGAGTGTCTCTGTAACTGTGAAGCGCATAATGTAAAAATATAGTACAATAATTTGATAACATGATAAAAGCTTGTTTTCAAATAATATATTTTATTTAATTAAAGTACACTATGAATGGGAAATACACAGAGAAAAAGACAGTTCTTGAAATTCAGAGTCATTTTGATTTACTGTACTGCAGATTATCTGGACTAATGGGACCTCATCATTGTACAGTAATCAGGTGTTGAAAAGCTGAACAGCCTAGAACTAGAAGTTCTGAAAAATCAGTGAGAGAGAAATGATTATAGTATATCTACTAAAGCACAGTATGGGTCCTCTACAATTAAGAAAAAACTCATTCTATATTTTATATCTATTAGGCAACAGTTTGGTTGTGGCTGATCTACTTAGTGATTACAGTGCTGTTTTTCAGAAAGATTATTTCTAGATGTGACTTAAGACAAATGATCATTTGAAAGGTTTCAGCTACAGGTCCAGATGCTACCATCAATCTTGATGACCCATAACTGCCCAAGGTCGTAGCTCACATGCTGGCATACTCCACTTATCACCATCTGAGTCCAGCCAGTTCCTGCAGGATTGCTGGCAGTTATTCCATCCCTACGAAAAGAGCACAAAGGTGATTCGGTTTGGACTGCAGTTCTTAAATTCTAGAGGACAGTCAGTTATTCATTATTCTACAGGGTATGTTGCACCTTTTATGGAAGATAGATTTAATTGCTCTGTACAGAAAATGGAAAGAATTGTATTTCCCTAGAAACCTGTGCCCCTTGCCAAATGCTCATAACCCCTGGAAAACCAAAGCAATACACATATTGGTTAACAGAAATATAAATATAGTTACATAAATTTAAATACTAAAAGGCACGTCTGTTAAACAGTAAGCACACTAAAATATGACAAAACTCATTTTAGAGACACCTGCCCAAATCTAACAGCACAAGTACAGTAGGATTCACTCAACTCACTAAAACAGCAATCTTTTGAATGCTTGATAAAGAACAATAATATTGATTTTCAGCCTCTTTGAAAAACACTGAGCAGAAGAAGACTTACCTGCGGTACACATTTCCTTGAGAATTCACACCATATACACTGCCGTCAACACTCACTTCAATCATTGTCAAGAAGCCTGAGATATGCTGCCACTGCCCAGTGCCAGTGCAAGCAGTGGGTGTCACTCTTCTCATTATAAAAATCTCGTTGGCAGTATTGACACCCCAGCAACTAATGGGGCCACAAGAGTAGTACATGAGGTGTCTTGGCAGGTGTTGCCATGGAGCAGGTGATTGATTGCTTGTAATTCCCATGGCGCCATTCCTCCCCATGCAGTAGACATTATCATTCATGGTGACACCAGCAACAAACTGATCACCTCCTGCATCAATCTGCTGCAGCCAACCTGCAGTTAATGAGGAAAACATTAACACATTTCAAATAGTTTTTGTGACCTAAACGTGGCAAATATAAGCAAAGATCTGCCATCACAGTCTGCATTCTTATATTCAAGTCATGAATGAAGGGGCACTTGTTTCTTGCTTTTAGAAAAGGTAAAGATGAACCCAACGTGATGAGCCTAAATTTTAGATTTAAGTGTGGCCACACTGCCATTCATTCTCATATGTTTGAGACTAAGCCATTCATTCTGCCCTAGAGTGGCTTCTCAACTTCATGGTCCTTGGACTCTCAGTATCTGATCTTAGCACAAATCACTGAATGGATGTCGATTTAGATTATGGCTTTAAAAGAAGATTAAGGGCCCATTGGAATCCACTGCAAATAAAACAGAGGGACTGTGGAAATTTCTAATTTGAAGAATTCAAATGATTGTACACATGTCCTCAGTGCGTCTGCTATTTTGAATAAATACTGTCTTTCATTACTGAATGGTCCCAGTGTTAGGGACACACATTTGTAGATGGATCTGCACTATTTCATCTCTAGCATCTCATCTTCTAGTTCTTGTAGGCACATTATGTTGCTTGCTTGGTTTTCTTGAAATGCCATGCAGTTTATCTTGTGTAACATTGGGAAACATTCAGTTGTGAAGTATTGCTACTATGGCTAGACTCCATCCAAATACTGTCTTCATTTTCTTCCTTTCTTTGAGGTAATTTTAATCTTTCTTCCTGATAAAACCTCAGATACTCAGTCTCCACTGTAATGTTTTTACATCCCTTATTTCAATTATGTGCTAAAATCTGACAAAAAAAAAATGCCTACCTGGAACATGCACCCAATTTCCGTTCACCATTTTGTAGATTTCGTTTGCACTGTTCACTCCCCACAGCCCAGCCGGACCAACTGTGACATGCTGTAGCGCTCCTGGCAATTGCACCCAGGTGCCACCAAAAAGAATGTAGATGTTGTCATTGCTGTTTACACCAACCAACATACCCAGACCAGCATCAATCTGTTCCAGACTCCCAGCTACCTGCTGGCAATTCAGAGCTACAAACAAAGTACAATATATTCCACATTAAGTTGGCATAGACTTGTGCAAATGAAAGTGTCAAACATGTGTGCTTTTTTTTGTAGTTTTGTCTTTGTGTCTCATTTCTTCACCTCAACAGATGTCTTTCAAACGTGTCATACTTTTTGCTTTATCTTTACTTACTTTTGGAAAGGTCACCAGTTGACCACAGTCACGTTTGTGCACACACCCACGCTGATTCAGTTCAGAGTTTCCAGTCAATGTAATATTCAAGTCTTTGTGATGTGGCAAGAAAACCCAAGGTGGCATAGAAGTAACGTACACACTTCATATGAATAGCTTCTCGATATCTTTAACACCAGTAGTGAAAAGTACTTACCCACGCTGGAGCTGATGAAGAATGCAATGAGGATCGATATCTTTAACACCAGTAGTGAAAAGTACTTACCCACGCTGGAGCTGATGAAGAATGCAATGAGGATCAATAGACTCTTCATTCTTCCTTTGTCTTTTCTTGTGATTAAATCAGAGCTCCTGTGGCCTGTTTTTATATGGGAGCTTTATCAAAGTTAACCAATATCAGGGCGTCAAGCTATGCTGCTTCCTGATGACAGTAAAGTATAATGATAAATTGAGAGACAGTCAAGGGCAAAGTGTTCATTTTTTAAGTATTATCCAGAATGTTAATTTACTTTGTGACCCAAAGTTAATCATGGAAATGGTACGAGACGGTATATTGTAAACAGTTCTCAGGGAAATGTTTGCTAACTTCTAATGTGAGAATTACCAAATATTTTACTTATCAGCACTGTGAGAAATACATTATTTCTAACTGAATAGAATTAACCATTTTAATTTTATTATGAGTTGCTTTTTATAATCTCTGATGTCCTTAAAAGATTCAAGTAATAACCAGTGTTCTCTTTAATAAAATTAGAGCACATAAGTGACTATTGGATTGACTACCTCTCTGTCCTGTGTTGGCTTCCACCCTGCGCCAGGCTTCTGTGATCATGAATTGGAATGTAAAGGTTCAGAAAAAAAAATTATACCAACCTTAACCTGATCAATCCAATTCAAAATCATAAAGTCCAAAATTCATTCCAAAAGCATCAGGTAAAAACAGAAATGATCAGGAAGGTCAAATTCACAACAGTATTAAGAGACACCAGCATCTTTGTTTTGTATTGCTGCCTTTAAATTTATAGATTTGTGCTGGAATTACCATTGCAAATCTATTAACTACTGCGGTGGGTTGGCACCCTGCCCGGGATTGGTTCCTGCCTTGTGCCCTGTGTTGGCTGGGATTGACTCCAGCAGACCCTCGTGACCCTGTGTTCAGATTCAGCGGGTTGGAAAATGGATGGATCTATTAACTATATTGTGGTCTCAACTTTTATTCTGTATTGCAGGCTTTTACTACTTAACTCTTCACCAGTCCTTCATTTTTTGTAATCTCTCCTGTGCTGTTATATTTCCATCAGAAGTTCACTATCCACATCAAAAACCCATAATTTGAATATTTATCCAAAAAAATGTAAAAAGCACAAGTCAGCAAAATGTTTAAGTGCAGCGCAGGAAAGATTTTGTCTCAGCTGTTCATTGGACGGCATTAGGTGCTCTCACTGTTTAAAAGTGTGTTGCCTTTTATTATTTGTTATTATTTTTTGCCCCTTTATTAAAGGTTAATTTTCACAAAAAATGAAAGTGGACAAGGAGAGTACTACCCCTTCACCATCCCCTCTGTTCTCCACCCAAATGCAGTTCAACTCTTCTGATGGCAAGTAACCACTCTTTTAAAATTGCCTTATTTTAATATTATTTTCCAGAGTGTTACGTGTTTTCATTGTTTATTTTTATCACAGTGCCTGTCCATTCCAGTGTAGAGGGAAACATAATTGGTATTCAAAACTAGACACACACAATAGAGGCTAATAAATGTTAAACAAGTGGGTAATTGATAGTTTAGATGCTTTATATTTTGCAGAAATCGTGGTTGGGCTGTAATACAGGTGTTTATGAGTGCCTTAGTTATATTTGGGAAAATTATTTTATGGACTTTGGATGGGCTGGGATTATTTTTACAATTGATAATATCAGAATGTAGTTTTCTGTCAGTGTCAATTTCTAATGCAGGGTGCCGGAGCACCAAATATTTAAAAAATTCTACTTAAATGAATTTAGTGATATGAAATAATTATGAAATAAATGTGTTTATTTGTACAACGTGCCTGGTGTCAGTACATGTCAACATCCATTAAAAATTGGTTTCCAACTTATATTTGATTCATTTCTTTGTGAATACCTATATTTCCTGAGTGAAGGACACTGGTCAGATGAGACTGTATGCACGTCCTTCATCTTTTGGCAAGCAAGTAACCAGAGGCTCCCCTTTAATTGATTGCTTTCAGATTTTTGCAGGGATGCAGCTCTCTGTGCCCAGGACACTACCACTTTTATTGGCAGTGAATTTGTATTGTTTTAGGTTTTTTTAATCTAATGAGATTGGACAATAGTTGATGCACTAGTTCATGCTCACGTCAATGGTTCACAGTTCACACCTGCCATAACTATAGATGAGCGAGCATGACTTTAGGAATATGGCACCTTCAAGTAGAACTTCAGAAATCAAAGAAAATTCTATTATTTGTTTAATGAAACACTTCTTCATAAATTGTTCACTTGAATTAAAAAGAAGAAGATAAAGGAGCTTTGACCAGACCATCGTGACTTAAGAATTTAGCAGCAGGCAAGTGACTGAGGACAAGATTACACCTGGACTTGTTTCACCTCTTGTTATGACAAATGGAGTGGATTAACTGAATATGGTGTAAGTAATGTCTTTTTTAGCTTTCCCTGTTTGTTTTTTCAAAGTGTCAGTACTAAAGCGTTGTGGACAGTGATAGGAGTATGATACCTAAAACATCTTTATGAAAAATGCAAGCAGCAATAAAGTAGCTGCAGTCATCTGGACCAGTATTTTTCAACCTGTGTGCCATGGCACAGTGGTGCGCTGTGAGAGCTACCTAGGTGTGCCATGGAAATAATAGTGTAGCGCACCTGGTTCTGAACCTGAGAGAGAAAAACTCCTCGGGGGGTTGAGACCTGTCTGAGGAGGATAGGACTACCTGGAGAAGCTGGCATAAAAGCAGCACAGTGATCGACACAGCACTTGGAGCACATCAGACATGACTCCAGGCTGCTAGAGTCCATCTGCCATGGGAGTGTGGTCTCCAGTGAGTCTCACAAGGCTAGTGGGTATGTGAGTTGGCTCTGAGGCAGAGAGTGGTGGGCAAAGGGATGAAGCATGTTGGAGATGCCACCAAAGTGCTCACTAAGTGCTGTGTCTGTGAAGCTGTGTTTTTACCGGCCCCTCCAGAAGTCCCAACCCTTCAGACAGTTGAACACATGTATGAAATAGAATGTGGTTGTGGTTAGTAAAATAGTGGTGTGCTTTGAGATGTTTATGTTAGAAAAAGTGTGCCACCAAAGAATAAAGGTTGGAAAACACTGCTCTAGAAAATAGCATTAGGCTAAATTTTTTGGCAGACTTAGTAAAATGTCTCAATTTAATCAGAAAGTAATTGAGAAATTTTCAGGACTGGAGGAAAGGAGGTCAAAATTTATGTTTAAGGAAATATAGGTATCCTGATAGTAAAGGCAGAATAACATTTAGGTTGGACTTGTCCTACGGGTGAAGTACAAGGCAGGTTGAGGGGCGACTTATGTTTTAAGATGGGGATCTGTGAATCTTACAATGTGAAGTTGTGTCCAGGCAAGCTTGGCAAGCTTGAATAGGACTAGGTATACTGGCAGCAAGTGTAGAATAAAATTTGGGTGGGAATGACTCTATGGGTTTGGTAAATGATAAACTGGGATACAAGAGTTGAGAGAAATCAGATGACTAGTGATTGCATGATTTGGATTTATGGAAAACTGTGGAAATAGCAAAGGACTGGACAATCTATTAGCAGAGGCACAATAAGATTTGGATTGGACTTAGGCAATGAATGAGTTATAAAACAGATGGAAGTGCATGTTATTGGAAGATTACGGAGGTGGAGGTGAGGACATTATGGTGTGGGTTTTGGCAGAATGGGGAACTGGGCAAGTTTGCAGATGATTATGCAATTTATAGACAGGTGTAATAAAAAATTCAGTGGCAGATATACCTGTTCCTTTCCACATCTATAAGGCAAGTTATGGAAAGGGTACTGTAGATGTCACGGACTGCAGTTTTGGAGCATAGCAGAAATGAGAAAGCTGGTATCAGATTGGGCAGCAAAGTGGAAAGTGTATAATGCATTTTAACCTGTAATTGTCCTATGGGTCTGGTCCTAGACAGGCTAAGATGTGTATTGACGATATGATGAGGACCATTAGAGCATGAAGAATGACAAGATAGACAGATGTGAAACACATTATATAAAAGATAGATAGATGTGAAAGGCACTATATTATAGATAAGTGCTGATTCACTTTGTATGTCCAAAAAAAAAGTGCCCCCTCACAAATTTTTTTCACCAGCCACCACTTGTTTCTGTTATCCAAAAATGTATTATTAGAAACATTTTCAACAACAGATTAGGTTAAGATAGCCAGAGGGATGATGGATTACATGAGTCTCTACTGACTATTAAGCACAGTTTAAAATAGATTTTTATCACAATGGAGTTGGTAGCGAGAAGCAGTGGGCCATGCCATGGTGTCTTTGCCAGTGGCTATAACTTCACACTGAAACAGCATATCATGAAGTTCTCTAAATGCATGTTTACATTTGTTTGGTGGGGTCAGTTTTTTCCTTGAAAGTTCAGTTTGTTGAGGGAGATATGAACTCACCAATTGAACTCTAGCGCAGACCAAAACAACCATACTTACTGTGTGGTCTTGTTGCGGTACCAAGCGAACTCTGGAATGGTTCATATGAGTTCTGAATGTGATCGAGCATGGGACTGATTTAACTATGTGAAATGCTGTGCATTATGTGTGACATCTTCTATGCTGTGGTAGCCATGCTGAGCATCTGCTGTCAGTAATGGGGAATATCATTCATAGCATAAACAAGCTGACATTTAGCAATGAGCATAAAAAAATAAATAAATAAAAAGTTTAAATAAAGAAATAAATGCACAGATACAAAGATTACACAATTTGCATTAAAGAACTCGCACAATTTCTCGCTCAGTCAGATCAGCATCTGATTGGTCGATTAGAAGACATACAGAGGTGGCAAGAAATGAACAGCAGTGGTCTGTGAGGTCACTGATCAAACGTCCTAATCTTACACCTTTAATGCACCATGCGCACAAGCAAAGCATCCATTCAATGCAAAAACTAACATTACCATGTTAGACAATGCAAATACAAGGGACATTCAAAAAGGTTTCGCACTTTTTTAACTGTATTTATTAAGAATTTCAAAAGCAAATCACTTTTCTACATAGTCACCTTTGTTTGTGATGCAATTTTCCCAGCGTCGTATACTAACTTTTTAATGCCCAATTACTACTCCTCCTGCCTTCACCGTTTCCAACGAAAATATAAAAGTGCAGAAACTTTTTGAATGTCTCTTGTATGTACAGGAGTTAAAACAGTAGACATGTGATTTGAGTCAAACTAAATTAAGGTTACGTTCATATTGTAGCTACTGGAGAGTAAATACACAACATCATACAGTTAAATGAAAGTCACGTGGTAAGTCTACTGTCATTAAACTGAAGCATATCAGTATAGGCCATCAGTAGAGCTTATCTTTTGTTTTACATGTCCTTCAGTGCATACACTTAGTAGTGCACAATTTTCAATTAGTCTTCCAGTTAATAACTATAGAAAATGCAGTGGTGCACAAATACTTGCCATATTTTAAAATGTTTCTGCCCAATGAAAGATGTCCACAATACACCCATGGGATGTTTATTGATATGTTCAGCTTGTTTGAAAGTTTACAATGTGAAATGATACCAAATTAAATGAAAACTGAAACAAAGTAAAAAAAAATAAAGTCTCCTGATTCGGAACAAAACAAATGGACTAGGAGTGTCAAAATGTCTTAAATCCGTTAACTTTGCCTAAATTAAAACAAGATAATGAAGTTAAATTTAGGGACCAGCAGTCTAAACTAAAAATCTCTGAAGTTTTCTATAATCTTTTTATTTTTGTAAGAGAAACACAAAAATGTAGTTTGTAAAAACTGTGCCATTTGTCTCATACAATCAGCATGCATGAATGAAATATTAGCAAACATATGTTACATTTTAAATGTTGTAAGAGTCTGGCAATTGAATTAAATTAGTAAGGAGGTTAACATTTTTGTCTGCATAGCGTCTTTCACGTGTAGTTTTATTCACCCACAATTTACCAGAAAAATCTACAGTATGAGTAAACGTGAGTCAAAATGTTGGCAAATTTGATCCTGATGGTACAATTGGGATACAAGTTTGAAAAGGAAAAATCAGCCTGAAATGCTGCAAAGGCTAATCTAGCATTGTTTCTAAATATGTCTGTTTTCGGCCTTTAAAGGGAAATGTCTGCATTAACCTGGTCAATCTTGAAGTTAATCCGAGAATTATGTAACTAAGCATTTTGGGGCCCAATAAAGTATAAAAAAAACAAAAAGGAAATCCTTCATTCATATTTGGAATTGTATGGTGCGTCTTATCTCATGCAGCACCTCGTTGTCTACCATATTGTTGGTCATGTCGATGTTGATGACTGCACATTATGCTAAAGCTGCTAACAGTGATATCGGTCCTATCCTGTCTATTTGTAAAGTTACTCTCATTGGTCTCAGCTGCAATACTGAGGGCTTGTTTAAATTACTTGTTCAAATAATTTCATTTTTTTTTAATGTAAGAGATGGTTTTCAGCACAACATCATCTTCTGCTTCTTTCTCCTTTTTAATATCTCTTTTCACTGAACCCCTGGGCTTTTGTTTTGAATGACCATCCATGTGAACTTTTTCTTGTTTTTGTGGCGTGGTAACACATCTAATGTACGATCTCATAAAAGTGATCAGAAACCTGCACTGATTGTGCTCTGCCCATATCAGCCAACCATGACTCATATTTTTATTTTTAAAAGCTTTTTATTTAGAGTTGATTGGATAGGCATATAGTCATGAAGTAAGGTAGGGTGTGTCCTGGATAGTGAATTGCATTTCCTGCTATCAGGTCAGGTCAGGTTGGGGAGCATGCACTGGTACACTGCTTTTCTGCACCCACCACTGCAACGAAACAACTTGGGATCCTGGTTGGCAGCCCCCAGGCAAACAAGCAGGCCATTCCCACCCTCTGAAAATTACCATCTATTTGCAGCAACCAGGTGTTATGTGGGAGTCCACTTGACCTGATCCAGCCACTCTGGTCCTCAAAAATGAGGATCCTGTGAGCTGGAATGGTTGTAGTGCATAATTGATGCTCCCTCAAAATGCAGGTAGTGTGCCTCATTCTGGACCCAATGAGCAACCATTAGTGGCACCCATCAGTGCCTCCCAACGATTCTCCGAAGAGACACAGTACTGAAGAAGTCCAGTCTTCATATCAGGTTACTGGATAGCGTCCATGTCTCTCAGTCATAGAGCAAAACAGGAAGCACAAAGACACTAAAGACTTGGACCGTCATCCTTTTTCAAAGATTTAGAAAGAGCTACATACCCCTTTCCAGCAACCTCATGACCCCCCACGCTCTCCCAATCCATCTATTGACTTCAAAAGAAGAATCATCACTGCTGAGATAAGTAAACCTCTTGATGTGGTTGACACCCTCACCACAGACAGACACACTGCTGATGGCTAAGCACAACCCTGACAAACCCCAGAATCAACTGGGAAAAGCGCAGAGGTTCTGCTTCCACTCTGCACAGCACTCATAGTACCAGTATACAGGCTGGCCATGGCATCCAGCGACTTCAGGGGAATATCGCAAAGTCTCAGGATGTCCCACAGAGAAACTAGATCCACTGACTTGAACGCTTTTCGAAAACTGATAAAGGCTGCTAAGAAACTCTGCCAATTTTCACATTTTTACTGAATGAGACCCTTCAGTGCCAGTTCCTGACATTGGGCATTTTTTTCTTTTGAATTTGCAAGGGCCCCACACAAACAGTGGATCTGGCTATCATCACACTCATGTGCATGAGAGACAGTTTAAGGGCTCAAGTGATGGTAATTCTCCTCCAATCCTAGGGATGGCACTATGTGATAAGATGCTCTCTTTTCCTATCTCTGTTGACCAGAAGACTGATAGATCTCTTCCAGCACCGTCACATCTGTTGTCCATCCACCTAGACCCACCTCGTCCAGCGCCACTTCCAAATGATCGGAAGACATGCTGTCTTGTGCAGTTAGAATAGAATTCTGATCAGAGAAGAGATGATTTTGAATTTTCACATGTTTTATTTTGATTTAAATCATTTTCAATGAATGGATTTCCCCATGGGTGCCCCAACACTCTGCCTCTGTTTATCATATTACACCAAATAAATAATAGACTTCTCTCTTCAACCTTCCAACAATCTCAGACTTTATCAGTTTATCTACCTTATAATAAATACTAAGGTTTGTGTATTCAATTCCTCAGAGCAGTCTGATTGGTCGGTTTTGGCTTGGCTGAAGCAACAAAACAAGATTTGTCAAACATGAGATGCACAGGGAGGAGTACATGTGTAGTAGGCACAATGAGAGAGTTGAATTCAAAGGCAAAAAATGTGCTTTAAAAGTAAAGTTGTACGCTGAAAGAGTCACTTCAAAAATGAAAAGCATACAATCCTCAAAATAATGTGAAAAGCAGAGAACACGTACAGTACAAGAGAAGGACCTACCTTAGATAGCTGAAAACTTGGATAAAATAGAGGGGAGCTGTAATAACAATGCTGTGCAGAGAAGTCGGAGGCTGACAAAGAGAGAGATCATGTGACGTCACCAAGAAAATGCACCACTCACTGTGGTCAGAGACAGTCTCTGAGTGGCTGATGGATAAAAGTCTCCATTTAGCTCATTCCGCAACACAATTGCCTCTGAGCTATAGAACAAGGTTTCGCGGCTCACCACAGTGCAAGTCTTCAAACTGAGATGCTTCATGGTGTGAGACTACAGCAAATAAATTGGTGATGAGAGTGGGATTTGCTCTGTAGATGGGTGGAGTGTAGTAGTGATGCTGTGCAGAGAAGGTTCACAGGCTGACAGAGAGATCAGCTGATGTCACCAGGGAACCGCACCACTCAGAGTGCTCAGAGACAGGCTCTGTGCAGCAGACAGGTGGCGCTCATCATTTAGCTAATGCCGCAAAGCACTTGCCTCTGCAGAAAGCTGCATCCCACACCTCCAATCCCAACGGACAAGCAACTGCCTCATCTTGACTGAAGATTTGCACGTGTCATGTCCCATAGAGCCTAAAATTTCTTTACTGTTTCCAATAAACGTTTAGGATCACCATTACCAAGACTTTCATCATAATCTGCAAAACAGACAAGTACATGCCTCGATAACAAACACATGACAGCACATCAAAATATCAACACATGGCATTTTTTTTCTTGAGATCTTTATTTCAATACTAAATGACAGGCAGAAACATGTGAATTAATGCATGAATACACTTACAGACAAGAAATAAACATTTTTCCCTTGTATCCATGGCATCGATTTTGTAGAAAGTAAAACACCATTTACTTTTTGCTGAGTTCAATTTTAATCGAATAGTTTCTTTCTTCCCGGTCTATCACTACTAATGGCACTGGAAAGTGATGTTCCACATTGATTAGCACAGGCATGTAAGAATTTCACTGTATTCTGTTAATGTGACAATAATGACCAAAAAACCTATAAACTCAAGCACAGGAAATGTGTCTGTCAGGCTTCTTTTGCAGCAGACCCTGCACTTCACCTTTCACGACATTTATTAATTATGCCACCCATCATAACTAATGATGTGATCAGCACTGTAATACCCATAAAAGAGGCTTATCAGTATTTGACCAGTTAAACTGTATATTCTACTTAATATGATTTATGTCTGGCAATTCAATAAGATATTCTTCTGGAACAGAACTACAAATTAACCTGATCATTATGGAGAGATTCTAGACAAAATATTTATCTTGAGTTCTGTCACTCTTTATGCAAATCTCGCCGTGTTTGCATTGTCATATTTGTATTTCACTTTGCTCAGTATCAAGATTTCAAGTGGATTATCTAATTTTGCATTTTCTGCTTGTTTTGATGTATGTTTTGCATTTTGAGCAATGTGTTTCAGTCTGTCTTTGGCTAAGACTTTTTCAAAGAGCTTGATGAAAAGACCAGCGGACACATTGTTATTTTGACAAAAGTGTCTTCTAGGTTTCAGCAAATTTATGACAGAAAATGGCACTACATCAGACATGCTTTTAACATAATACTGGTTTTTCATTTGTCTGTGTCCTTACCAATGAATGTGTCCCTGCTTAGCTCTCCTTGCTTCATTTTCACACATATAGATGGTCTTCCTAAATTAACTCCTGCTTGATTTATGCTTTGGAAAGCCTTTAACAGGTTTTAATTCTGCTTTCTTATTTATGTAGAAGTGTTAAGAAGAGTTATAAATAGAATGTTTATTTGCACTATATATTAAATCAGTTCATGAAGAGGAGATCCTATCAATATTTACACCTTGTATTTACCCAGAGAGGTGAGCAACCTGTCCAAACAGGGTGTTAAATTGCTAATGTCATGTGTATGGGGAGGAGGACATTACAAGAAGAAGAGAAGTAGAGAGCGTATGAGAAGTTGAGTGGAAGGTGGTGTGGAGGGGAAAGGTTGTGGGTGGTGTATAAGGATGAAAGACAAAGAAAGAGGAAAAAAAAATATGAAGTTAAATACAAGCAAAGTAGTAGATGTGAGAGTGACAGTAATACCAACATGATCTGGGTAGATGTTTGCTGCCAGGCAGCTTTCTGTCTTATTTTCTGATCCAGTTTGGCCTTTGATCCAGCATGTCATCTGCATAAGGTAGCAGGATGGAAAAAGGCAAAGAGAGCAAGCCAGTAATATCCACGTGCCTAATCATAATGACCAATATGAAATGCCTGCTGTCTCTTCTACTTGCCAAAAAGCTTTGACTTCATCATTGATCTCTTAAAGTAGCAGCAATAAAATCATTTTGTGTGAACTGTGACATGTCAGAGACTCAGAAAGCAATATTAATGACAAACTGAGCTGTCAAGAGATGAGCATACTTTATGAACCGTTACGTTAATTCTCTGAGGTTGCCCTTATTGACAGAATCTCCACTCACATCATATCTTCTTGTTGCTCATGGCAGCTTGAATCTGTTAGTCATGTCAGAGCAGTCACGTTCTTCTTACCCTGCTTTCATTGTGCTTTGCCACTTAAAGCTGGGCATCCTTGATATGTTGCACTCTGCCAAATATTCTCAGCAGTACACAAGCAGATGTTCTTAGCCTTTTCAAGAATGTACAGTGGGGGAAATAAGTAGTTGATCCCACTTTGAATTTGTAACTTTGCTCACTTACAAAGAAATAAACGGCCTATAATTTTATGGTAGTTTCGATTTAGTGGAGAGGGGCAGAAAACCAAACAAAAATCCTGAAAAAACACATCACATAAAAGTTATAAATTGATTTGCATATCATTGACAAATAAGTATTTAATCCCCTACAACCCAGTCATAATTCTGGCTCCTACAGATTGACTGTTCCCATGTGGCACACATATTACAATCAATTAATCAATCAATCAATCAATAAATCAATCAATCAATCACAGATACTCCTAATCTCAACTTCTTATGTGTATAAAACACACCTGTCCACAGAATCAATTTCTTCCATTCCAATTTCACCACCACCATGGACAAGACAAAAGAGCTGTCAAAGGACATCAAGGACAAGATTGTAGACCTGCACATGGCTGGAATTGGCATCAGTGGGGAGAAGGTGACAACTGTTGGTGCAATTATTTGGAAATGGAATAAATATAAAATGACCATCTATTGCCCTCTGTCTGGAGATTCATGCAGGATCTTGCCTCATGGGGTGAAGATGATCATGAGAAAGGTGAGGGATCAGCCCAAAACTACATGGGAGGAGCTTGTTAATGATCTGAAGGCAATTGGGA
The DNA here is from genome assembly GCF_016835505.1 of Polypterus senegalus. NCBI lineage: Eukaryota > Metazoa > Chordata > Cladistia > Polypteriformes > Polypteridae > Polypterus > Polypterus senegalus. Next base: position 144,967,183 of record NC_053165.1, on the reverse strand, counting down.
CCACAGTCACCAAGAACACCATTCGTAACACACTACACCGTAATGCATTGAAATGTTGCAGTGCCCACAAGGTACCCCTGCTCAAGAAGGTCCATGTATAGGCCCATCTTAACTTTGTCAGTGAACATCCCGGCGCTGCAAGATTAACTTAAATTAACTTGAATTAACTTAATTATGATGAGTTGCTTGAAATGAGAATTCATCAAAATGAACAATTTTAATAAGATGCTTTATTTAATTAAGGCACAGTATTGCAGAGACATGCATAGCTGAATAAAATATCACTTCAGAATAAAAGACAGTTAGAAATGCAAATTTCTTTACTGTTATGTTAAGTTACTTTAAAGGTATTGGAAGTTTCTGGTATTTGAATTTAAGGTTCATTTTCCATTCACAACTCTTAACAGTAGGGTATTTGCTCTGTTGCACCACAGATAGTAAGAAAGTGACAGAGATGTTGTAACAGGTTCTGTTTTCTCTGAAGCTCATTATGGTTATCTTAACATGAACAAAACTGTAAATCTATAAAGACACATTATGATGTTTTAATGAACAAGGACAATATTTTTGGTTTTGGAAAGTAGATTAAGAAGTTAAGCTCTGTGACTTCAAATGAATTATCACTGGAACTGGCTCATGCTTGCAAGTGGACTCATCCTAGAGGAGGTTAGCTACAGGTCCAGATGCTGTCATCATCCTTGATGACCCATAACTTCCCAAGGTCGTAGGACACATGCTTGATTTTCCCACATACGTTAATTTGTGTCCAATCAGTACCAGCAGGATTGCTATCAGTTATTCCATCCCTGTGAAAAAAGCACAAATGTTATCAGATTCCATGCAGACTTGGACCAGAACTGACAAAAGTCATTATTCATTATTTTACATAGCACTTTGATTTTGGAAATGGGGCAGTGCTGTGACCAGTGCTGCAGCTACACAGGGTTTAAATCCTGACTCGGTCACAGTATGTGTTTATCTTGCATGTTCCTTTATAAGTTTTCTTAAAATAATCAATTTTCTTCAGACATATCAAAGATGTTCATGTTTCTTGGCTGACTTGTGTAGGGATGTGTGTGCGTGTTTGTGCCTGGAAGTCAACTGACTATCCAGGGAGGTGCTCTGTTGTTCTCCCACTGCTGATAGTATAGGCTGTGGCCGCCTTTGACCTGGTGAATCAATAAGCTTGTGACAAAGCCACAATAAACTATTATTTAGTTACAAGTTTTTTTTGGTGGAAGAATCCTGAATTCCTTGTTTAGCTTTTATTTTGAAAAGACTGCCTTGTTTTATGTAATGACAAGAAGGACTGATTGTGAAGCAAAATGTTACAGGAATGACACCATCTTGTGGAGGGCAGAGGAAAAAAGAAGAGAAAAAAAATTAATAAAGAAGCCACTGGGGAGAAGAGGGTAAGTATTCCATCTTTGTAACCATGACTGTTATGTGTTACCTTCATAAATACATGGGAATGTAAACTGTTTGGACTTTTATTTGAGATTATAATGTGGTTATGGATTTTAATTAGAATGAAGAATCTTCAGGATGATTGACCAGCTGGATTATACTCACTTGATGTTCTCAGACGTTATAATAAGGACAAGCAACCAGCATTATTATGAAGTAGAAAATCCCATTGGATGGTTGGTTGAGATCAATCTTACTTCATAAAGGAAGGACTAAAAATAAATATTTCGTTTTTTTTGTAATATATTTTCTTGTTTAGATATTCCTGTGTACGTATCTCCTTGTGATTTGAGTATAAATTCTCAATACATTTGCCTTTATTGCATGGTATTTAAGGTGTGTGTAGCTATTTCTTCCCCTTGTAGCATCAAAGAATTCAACCTTGGTTGGTTTGTACCTCAATTTGTCATAAGTTGTGATAGCTGATTGTTAAAAGGAAAAGGTTAGGAACACGCACTGATACAGAGCATTGCCGCACCCACCACACGACAAACCAACTCAGGATCCAGATTAGGACCCGAGTGCAGCCATACAACGGGTGACACCTCAGCACCACACTAGTTCAGATGGAGTGGAACAGTGTAAGGTTTTTTTATGGTGGCTGGAGTTTCAACTCTGCCACCTACCATCAAGTTTTTCCCTGCAGGTTGGAGGGCCTACATACAGGGATGGATGCAGATTAGCGTCATACCCAGGACGGAGCAATTGTGGGTTAAGGGCCTTGTTACAAGATGATTTAAAAATGTACGGATAGACTTGAATAGTGCTTTATGTACGCATCTCTGCATATTCCTGAATCATTAAATAACAAATGGCAGTCTTAAAAAAGTATCGGTAAGAAGTGTCAGCTTTGAATGTTAGGTTTTATGGCTAAGATTCCATTAGAGCACAAGCAGCTACGTTGTCGTGGTCAGCGTGTTACAGCGAGCCATTTCTGCAATTCAAACCAATGTCTAGCTTTTTAGTCAAGCTATCCTTGTGGCAAGTGTTATAATATTGTTTTTTGTGTTTACAGAAAGATGTGCCAATGAAAGAAGTCCTACCTGCGGTAAACATTTCCATCTGCGTTCACGCCATAGACACTGCCATCTGTGCCCACTTCAATCATTGCCAAGGAGCCTGGAATGTTCTGCCACTGTTGACTGCCCTTGCAAGCAGTAGGCGTCACACCTTTCATTATATATATTTGGTTTGCAGAATTGACACCCCAACAGCCATTGGGGCCACATGAGTAGTACTTAAGGGCTCCAGGCAGTTGCTCCCATGCAGGAGAAGTCTGGGCATTTCTAAATGCCATTGCGGCTTGCCTGCCCATGCAGAAGATACCATCAACCATGTTTGCACCAGAGACAAACTCATCACCACCTGCATCAATCTGCTTCAGCAAGCCTGTAGTGAATGAGAAATGAATACAATGATTTAAATATTGAACTCTTTACAAAACCATCCAAAGTCGACTATGTATTTTGTATTTTTTATTAATATTCCCCTCTGTATTTATTCTTACTTATATTACACTCTTTTGAATTAAGGGTAACATGGTAAGAACTACAGATTTTAGTTTACCTTCATTCTCATCAGAATAAGGCTTAAGTCATAATAAGACATCATTTTAAAACAATTTGGTCCCAGATTCCAATTTAGGCACACAGTCACAAAAAATTAGAAGTGACTGCTTAGATAATTAATTATATACTTTTGAACAGAAACATTAACCCACAAACCCCTGAGGAAATTTACACACAAGAAGGACATTCCAACTCCACACTGAAGAACAAAATTTCAGTATGCAAAAATTATAGTTGTTCATGCCACTTTGAACCCGTTAAGTGAAAGGTCTATTCCTTGAAATCCATCCATCCATCCATCCATTTTCCAACCCGCTGAATCCGAACACAGGGTCACGGGGGTCTGCTGGAGCCAATCCCAGTCAACACAGGGCACAAGGCAGGAACCAATCCTGGGCAGGGTGCCAACCCACCACAGGACACACACAAACACACCAACAAACCAAGCACACACGAGGGCCAATTTAGAATCGCCTATGCCGACCTATGCCGACACGGGGAGAACATGCAAACTCCACGCAGGGAGGACTATTCCTTGAAAAGCCTCTAAAAATTTACAACTGGCAATTTCGAGATGCTCACTCTCTGTATTAATTTTCTGCTGCTAAATTATATGAGAAAATTCACATTTGATGCTTGTATGTATGTATTGTCTCAGAGATGTTCAGAAATAGTCCAAGCTGAAAAAAAAAATCTCCCTGACAGTTTCACAGTTCTCAGATTATTCTACCACAGAAGAAAAAATGTCTACCTGGAACATTAACCCACTGGCCAGCCACCATCTTGTAAATTTGGTTATCTTTGTTGACTCCCCACACGCCTGCAGGACCAACAGTAACATGCTTCAAAGCTCCTGGGAGTTGGACCCAATTGCTACCATAGAGAGTGTAGATGTTGTCATTGCTGTTCACACCAAACACCTGGCCCAGGCTGACATCAATTTGTTTCAAGCGTCCATCCACCTGCTGGCAATCCAGTGCTGCAAAAGAGATAAGGGAGTTTCTGTTTTAAGATGGACATTAAAGTATAGCTAATGAAGGAATTAAGATATGCATATATGAGACCAGGAAAAGCAATGTATCCACCCAGCCATTTTCTGAACCTATTTCACCCAGTTTTATGATCACTTGGGGTCGGTGCCTATCCCATCTCTATTTAACACAAGACAGACACAAACCGTGGAAGGGGCACAAGTCCCAATCACTGAGCCAATTTATAGTTTCAAATATATGACTTGCACATCTTTGAGATGCATGAGGTTAACCTTTTATATTGAGGACTCTTTAGATTTGATAGCCAGCTCTAATTATATATTAGAATCATGTGTTGTTAAAATACACATGCTGGCAAAGTCTGTGAAAAAAGTAGAGTTAAACAATGACAGTCAGAGAGCCACATATCCCATATACTTGTCTTTGTGATGATGCCATTATGCCACATGCATGAGGTGCCAGCCAGCACAAGCACATAACTGATCTGGAATTTATTTTGGGTTTAGTTAAACTAGAAGCCCCAAAGAGTACTAGAGTGGGCTTTTGTTTAGCAAGTGACCCTATAATAATATTTACAAATCCATGCTTAGCTAGCGCTCTCTACAGCCTGTAGCTGGGAGGTTCAGGCAGTTCTCTGGTCAGGTTATTGTCACAAATTTATAACGCTGATGTTTAAAGGCATCTTTGCAAGGTGAGCAGCTTAAGCTTCTTTTTCCCTGTACATACTCTAGTAATTAACTATCTTATGCAAAACATGCATTTCCAAACTGTACATGCTGAACCCTGCTCAAGAATACATAGAAGTTTAATGTTCTTTAATGAGTGTAACTTCAGATTTTAACTCTTTTTCCGTAATCCTTTATATATCTGCAATTAATATTTTTTTTAATAAATTAAAGAGCTGACTTCCTATATGTCCATGTCAATTATCCGGGAGCACAGAACAGTCCTGTGTTTGGACAGCTTTTTCTTTATTTCAGCCATTAGGTAGAAGAAATTAAGTGGAAGTGGTGGGGTTAACTATTTTATTTGTGAGCAGTTGGCTTTCTCTTCCCATTTAATTTATTGGAATATCCTACTTGAGCCACCAATGAGCCATTGTTAGTCCCCCCCACAAATATACAGAAGAAATAAAAGCATATGATGTTAGCTCAAAGCGTTTTTCTTAAAAACTGCTTCCCTTGAGTTGTTACTGACAGCTTAAGTGTTTGGTTTTGATTATTTTTCAAATACAATGCAGTTGTTTTTATATAAAAAGTGTCTGAACCCAGTAATATTTATTACTTGCTGTTTATTTGACCTTTTTCCTTATATGGCTCATTTTCAATAAAATATTATTCATTTTTCTGGCTATTTCATTCTTATAAAGGCTTTATTTTATTAGTGTTGTTATCTAAATTTATTAATGTTGTATAAACTAACATAAAGTAATGTTCCCCAACCCTCTTAATCCAACTCAGGGTTGTGTGAGACCAGAGCCTGCAGTGTGGACACTCAGCACCGGGCTGAAAAGATTCTTCAACAGGACACCAGATTATTGCCAGGCCCCCTCACACATACACTGTCAAGAGGTCAATTTAGTGCAACACAACCGCAACATCAATGGGATGAGGGAAGCAAACTATACTATACCTTTATGGGCAAAACTCGCCCTCAAGAAACTTCATAGTCAAAAATGTCCAGGTACAGGATTAGAACCCAGAAAGCTGTAACACTATCTATCCACTTTATCACCATGATGCCCATTTTGCAAATTAGTTTGCACTTACTTGAGTTAGGAGTGAAGCTGGAAGCTGGAGTATGCTGGAACTACTAGAAGTTTAAATTGCATTGAATGATGAAACAGTGAATTCACTAAAAACAAATGAGGATGGTCTCAGATTGCATTTGCCAGCCCAGCTGGTCCCCACAGAAATCACAGTTGATTATGAGGTCAGGAAATGCATGTTTTATTTTTTTATACTGAAGTTATGAATGTGATTATATGGTTAAACTGGAACCTCTATATCCTTGAAGTACAATGTATTTTGACTGTGTTCTTTATCAGAATTGAGGTACAAAAGAAATTTCTTGGGTAACAGGAAAGATGCCAGGCCATAAGATGCTCTTGCCTAGTACCGTATGTGCAGGTAGTGACAAAGTATATTGTTGGAACAATGCAAGTGTGTTGCCACCATTTGATAATTCTAACATGCGTAATTGTGTGGAGTGCCCCAAAAATGAAACCAGTAAGGGCTCTGATAAGAAATGACAATTGGAGTGTTCTGTGAACATAACAGCTACATTTCTGCTCAATGCTAAAGGGCAACTGACATAGTACTTAACAGGGTTTGGTTGACTCTCTGTCAAAAACAGTATGACACCTTGTGGCAGTAGGAAATGCTCCAGAAGTAAATGCTTCTAGACCTTAGGATTCGAGGAAGGACTAGGAGTTTGACATTCGAAAGGCAGAAGAAGGGAGGCTTATTATGGTATTTATGACTCACTAGTACACATTAAAGTAGACTGCCTACCAGAAAGTTGTATTGCCCTTTAAACTAGAAATAACATTAAAGATTGCAGGCAGACCACTGGGGAGATTTCTAAGACAATGGCCTTAGGAACTTCAGAAGACAGCTTGACCCCAGAAATGAAGACTGGTTTGTCCCTGGAGGTAGATCCTGGCCTGCGCTTATAAAAACTCTTCCAGGTATTGCTTTAGTGACTGTAATCATGTGAGGATAGGTGTGGGTGAACACTCAACAGGGGAAGGAAGAGAGGCCACTGAAAGGAGGCAAATGTGAAAGGATGAACAGAGACAGACCTAAAAAGTTACATTAAAGTAGGCACAGATCATGAGCAGAGCTTGCATTATAAAGGCCTAGAGTGATTACAGAGTTCACTTTATTTTGTTGTTTTGTACTTCGTATCTTTCAGATATCTTGTACCCTTCTACTTACTGTTATTATCACTAATTTATCTTTCCTTTCTTCTTATCTTGAGCTCTTTAGTGTTATTTTCAGTTTAGGGAGGCTCAACAGTACCCCCTACTGTTCATTATTTATTTAGTCATGTATGACTATTAAAATATTGCTATCTACACCTGTCCAGGTTTATACAATTCTATCAAGCTGTACAGATTTTTATTTTTTCTTAGCTCGTTTATTTATAATGTATTTACCTGGCGCTAGCTTAAGCAACTCAAGACATTACAGTACATGTGTTGAATAACTTTCTTATTTTTGGAGTATATCCAGGGTTGTTCAGGGTCACGGAGTATAGTTTGATCCTGTAAGAATCAGAATTTCTGTGGAATGCCCTGTACTTAATTATAAATTATAAAAATAATATTATGCGCATTGAGTTTTTATGTTTATAAAGAGTCATAATATTTGGAAGACTATGATTTAATTCTATTGAATGTTTTTTTTACTTCTATTTTAAATTCAATTTCTTGAATTTTTTAAAGGAAACAAATTGATTGTGTTTTTCCAGACTGGCAAATTAATAAGAAGCAAATATCTGGGTTTATTTATAGACAATGGCTTATAGGAGGTACTGCTCAGATGTGGTGCCGTTGTGTTGTGAACTCCCACATTAGACGTAAAGTGTTGTTATTGTCACATCATCTGTTTAATTTGATCACTTTAGTTTGATAAAGGCAGGTGTCATTCCTTTAAATGACTACTTACATTAAAGACCTGAGTATGTGTCATATTCTGCTGGCAACTGAAAATCAATTGGCTGCAGCAAATCTCTTTTTTATTCCCAGTTAGATATCATGCCACACCAAAACCTAAGTAAGATAGCATTAAAACATCTCTAGTACTTACCCACACTGGAGCTGATGAAGAGAGCGATGAAGATCAGATAACACTTCATTCTTGCTGTGCCTTTCTACCCAATAATTTAGCACTTCTTTGACACATTTTTATATACATGCTTTCCTACAACTGACCAATGTGCGTGGAGCTTTAAAGGGACCCTCCAAAGTTAAATAAGAAATCTGAACAAAAGGAGTGGTTCTGTTTCATTGTTAAATGCAAAGCAGATAGCTATACATTACAAATGTGGCAAAATATTTACAAAAGTTATGGCTTTGCAAATGATTGCTTGGGAAGAAAGGACTGGCCAGAGCTTCATTCACACCTGGTTTCCTTTGTGGGCTTTTAGGCACGATTGTCCCATGACTAAAAAGGCAAATTAGATGTTAATCTAAGGCACGGCTTTAGCGATTCAACATTTATATAAAATATTTATGTTAATGATGGCAATTACCTGGATAAACTGGGAAAGGAAATATTTGAATGAATTCATCTTTAAACAAGTTCTGAGGTTGATTTTGTTGTATCAGCTATTAAAATATAAATGATGGATTACTTCATGTGATACACCCACTCCCACACCAACATTTGTTCTTAACATGCCAATGTATTGGCCCCATTTAGCCTAGCATTGCATTTTGTAAATAAAAGTAAGTCCAAAAAAACACAGAATGAACAAACTCTCTCAATGTGACAATGAAACTGAGTGCTGACAGTAATAGCCACTTTGCTTCATTATTGTTTATTATTCTATTCAATTTATTATTTTAGTCTTGCGAGAGCCTTTATGGAAATCAAGTGCACATTTTTATTTACCCAATCCATATTTTGCCACACCATATTCCAATTTCTATCAGATGGCATGTTTTAGAGAGGCTAAACAGATTAAATTTCTTGAAGTTACCATCATCAATGATCCTTATTTGGGTACAACACATCTTGAGAATTATTAAGAAGGCACAACAATACCTTTACCAGCTCAGATGAATGAGGAAAGGCCTGATGTCTCCATCCATGCTCACCAACTTCCATGGGGGCACAGCAGAGCACAGTTTCATCCCGCTATGGCACTTGCTCAGCACAGGACCACAAAGCACTACAAAGTGTGGTGAAGTCAGCTCAGATTATCACTGGTACACAGATGTGTGTGCTTCAGGATTTACATAGAACATGCTGGCACTGCCTTAGAAAAGAAAAGAATTATTAATTACCTTATCCAGTTACATCTCTTCCATTTTTGTTCTGGCAAATAATAAAGAATGACTGTCATTTATACCACTAAATTCAGAGGGAGTTTTTATCCACAGATCTTAAGACTACCCAGCAGACACAACTGCATTGGTGATTCTTGCGTATATATTATATTCTAATGATGCATTTAATGTAGAATTTTATATTTATTATCTGATGCTGGTATGGTACTACTGTCACTGATCGGTGGGACACATGCAAGTAGGAATTTCATTGTACTGTACTGTATATACATGATAATAAATTTGAGCAAGAATTTGAATTTGATCATTTGATAGGGGGGGTCCTATGATCCCATGACCCTAAAGATCGTCCATTTAGGGTGACCTGAAATGCTTATAATGTTTCAAAATTCAAAACATCACCAAAAGACATAAATTCCATATATGAAGATTAGCCTTAAAGGAATGCACAATCCAAAAATGATATTTTTGTATATATTACTTACCTCATGTGGTTTAAAGTGATAGCCAATAATAATTTTGAATTTCAAGTTTTCATCAAGAACAGAAATAATAAATATTTTGATTGAACAGGTTGGTGGCTAATGCTGGACTGCAGCAACTGATATAAAAATGTCAGTGAAAAAATATCACATTACTTATGTAATGTAATCCGCTCATCAGATTGCCTAGTCATATGCTGACAATGGGCAAAATGCATGCTTTTTGCTAAAATATTGTTAAATAGATAATTCCAGAAAATCAGAGAAGGGTATACAGAGTAGACATGTTCTAGTAGGAAAGAACTTTTGAATTAAAGACAGGACTTTTGGCCTGAATTGAATGAGGAGAAGAGGCAGATCTTCTTTTCATAAGCATGATCTTGGTGTGAATGTTTTTTCTCTGCGTGTAATGCTGTGATTTTACTTAACAAATAATGCATGCATTTTGCTTGTTGTGAGCATTTGACTGGATGACTTTATGTGTGGATTATGTGACACGAGTAATGTGAAATGTTTTTCATGGACACTTTTATATCATTTACTGTGGTCCATTATTGCCCACTATAGAGCCCCTTTCTCTCAGAAAGTTTGTTATCTCTGTGAGCTCAGAGATTTATTTTTATAAATTCCTTTAATTTACAAGAATATTTTTTTTTTTATATAAACTTGAGTTAGTTAATAAATTTAATCTTCAATTAGGTTTTCTCTCAGAAACTGTATAAATTCCTATAACATATGAATGTTTATAGAGGTCTCTTGTAAAATCTTATTTATTATTTTCAGTTTAGGAAAGTACTGTGCTAGTTTATAGTGTGTCTCCTATTGTTATGCCAAGGCCTGTGCTCTGCAATAAAAAGGTTGGGGAGACAGGACAGCAGCACAGTGGGTACTGTTGCCTCCTCACATGGCTTGATGAGAAGTTAGAATCCCAGCCAGTGTGCCATAATCATAGTTTCTCTGTACTCCTTGCAGGTGCCTCATTTGTAATTTTTCTCCAGGTCTTTAGGATTAGTTCATTAGTATAACTGTGTTACAACATCCAACCATCCATTCCTTCTACCTGCTTTTCCCAAGTTGGGGTTTAAGGAGACTGACTCCTTTACTGTCAGCATCAGGACTTGGCAGAAATGAATCCTGGATTTGATGACAGGCTATCATGGAACAATGTAAAATTTATAAACCACTACTATAGTAAATGGTATTTTCTGAGATTGCATTAGCTGTTCCATTTGTTATTAGTTTCAAAGTGATAAAAAAACTTCACATCTGAGTTTAATGATCTTGTCTTGCAATACTGACACTGATACAATTTCTTAATAAGCAGGTTTTAAACTCAGGGGAATGGTCAGGATACATCCTTGAAGGGGAAGCAGAGCGGCATACTGGTTAGTGTTCTCTTATTAACCAGGGTGTCTGGTTTTAAATTTTGACCCAGCCTCTATATGTGTCGATTTCACATGGTCTCCTTGTATTATTATTCTGTTGTTCTCAACTTTTTCTCTCTCATCCCAAAGATTAGAATTGTCATCGAAGACCTGGTTTGATTAGCACCCCGGCTGTGGTGGATCGTTCCTTTCCCAGCCAGGAATTAATGATAAAGGAAGGAGATGAATAGATGGATATCCTGACTGGATTAGTTTGTGGTACCTTTCCCAGTTGGGAGGCTATTATGAAGGAAGGACAAAGAGTGACTGCCTCCTGTGGCTTTGTGTTCCCCTAGTACCCTGGGTGGCAGTGTTCCTCTGGTATGGCTCCTGTTTGGACACCTGCAGGGCTGCATGGAAGTCACCGTTTTGCTGGGCAGCCTTTTTGGGGTTCTTGATTGCTGCTAGGGGGAGCTGTTGGGAGCAGGCTCCCCTATTATGGAGAGGTTTCACTGTATATGGAAGTACTTCCAGGTGACAGTCCTGTTACAGTGGAAGTGCTCCAGAGTTCATACTGAAAAGCAGCCGCTCCGCCTCATCTAGTAGTTGGAATCAGGAGGAGGTGACAAAGGAAAGGAATGTCACTGTGACTGATTTATCAGGTAATAGAAAACCTATAGAAGGGAATTTTGTTTGAATAAAACTCCTTTCCTTGAACCTGTGACTGTGTGGTTTGGCTGTGTCTGGGTGTTTGAGGGGCACGTGTGCCCCCTACATGTCACAGCATGTTATGCTCAATGGCAATTCTAAACAGGCGAGAGTGAATGTGAATGTGCTTTGTGTATTACTGATGCTCAGAGTTGATCCCTGCCTTGCACCTGAAGCTGCTGGGATTAGCTGCTGTCTTCTGGGGCCATGTAAGAGAAAATGGATGTATTTTAGACTGAGTTTAAATATTTTTGTTTACTCTGAAATGTATATATTGTGTAAGCTCTTTGAAAAGGGTAAATCATTGTAACTTACTTATTTTTTCCATTTTGGTAGAAGGGGGCCACTGAATTTGTATTCAGCACACAAAACCATTCAGAAGAGGTTGTGGTCGGGTGTGGCAATGACAGACTGCAATGCAAATGTATGGGACACCAACTGGGTTCTCTTTTTTATTTGTCCAAGGGTGAGGGTAAAAGAATAAACAACAGAATGAAAAGGGCGTGTTTTGGCACTTCTCCCCTGGCCTGGGGTTTCAAAGAACCAAGTAGGGTCTGGCTTGACAGAGCTCTCACTCATGGCATGCCCATGCCAAAAGTGACACCTCCTTCTGGGACACCAGGGATTTATGGCAGTTGGACCTGAAGCGGTGGTTTCTCGGCACTGCAAAGGAGAAAAGAGAAGACAGTGTAAGTGGCAGTGCCACCTCTTGTCCCAGTGGGATTATTAAATACCTCCAACGCGCATGTGTAACAAGGTTACAAAGATTACAAAATGGCATACATATTACATAACATAAACACAGAAAGGGATACATGTAAAGGGAATACACAGATACAAATAAAATAAGATACAATCACAAAACCTGCTGCCTTTCCTGGTCTATTTAACCCAATTTTGAACTTAGTCTTTCTGGTTAGATGGTGTACCCACTTGTCCACCAACATACTACCTCAACAACTTCTGTTTCTCTCCTTCTGTTTCTGATAAGGATGTTTCTTCCTCCAATGGAGAGTTCACTCCAGTCCCTTCCTAGCTCCACACTCAACATTTCCCTGTTACAGAGGCAGCTTTGAGCTCCCACTCAGGGTCATTTCCAATCATGCCCCTCAATCATTTCCTAGGCTAGAGGTAGCCATCTGTTCATTCCACTGCCACTAACCTAAAACTTATTTTAGTGTTTTTTGTGTATTATCCCTGCACCCCTGAGTCCTCCTTTGACCTTGAAGATCCAAGTCTATAAAGCAACTCCAACAGCTGTGTCAATAGTTCCCAGTGTTTCACAGTGACCCATCTTTTACCTCTGCCTGGCCTCATTGTCTTTGTAAGGATGAAATCAGGCATTCCTGCCAGAAGTAGCATCGCATGCGCTTTAGTACTTTGGAGGAGCATTGTCAAGCACCACTTCACACCATCCATAGGGCTGCTGGAATCCCTCTATCAAGTAATGTGCATGAAGGGTCTCCTTGTGTTAGAAGATCTTAACAGGTTAGCAGAATAAAATGAATGTAAACATAATTAAGTTTAAAGAAAACTCCTGATGAAGTGAAGGTGTTTATGTTAGTCGTTGTGTAAATATCTACCTAGGAGTTTGTCAAGAGAGCTACTGTTCCACTCCATAAACCTAGGAGGGGCTCAGAGGTTCTCAAATACACATTAAACAATGCACAATATGGAAAACAGGTCATGGTATATTAACAGTGTACATAGATTAAATAAACTCATTGAATATCGACTCTAAAAGGACTATTTCACTTGTGTTTATTCTGGTCTTTTGCCGCTGTCTATGAAAAGACTGCATAATTACTTTACAGAATAAGCCTGCACAGCAAAGCTTTGGCACAAAACATGAATTAAGTACATTTTTGCACAAATTAGTTTCAGACTATGAAAATTTCATTAAAAAAATGATACAAATAAAGCTTGTGGAGCCCTTAAATAACTCAGGGGAATTTCAATGAAAAGGTGAGAATGGAAACTACTGAGGTAACATTTACCGAAAACGAGTTCTACGAACTTCACAGTAAGTGCTGTACTTATAGACAAAAGAAACACTGCCTTAACTTGCTGCATTAAAGTGTATCCAGCTAAGGATTAGAAGTTGTTGATTGCTGGCTCCAAAGCTTGGTAAATGAACTTTGCGTCGAGAGAAATGTCATAGCTCACTTCTACAATTCAAATATTTGAAAATATTCCAAAATAAACTTCAGCATATCCTGATGATTGTTTCAAAGCATTTTTGACAATCACTGCAGCAATCTACCCTAGGGTGAAAATAGATACTGTGAAAACGGAATTAATCTTGTTTGGGCCTGCAGGGAGCAAAGGACATACTGTATTTATTGTGGGATGCCAGACATATTTATTGTGGGATGCCACATTGGTATTTCTGTGCAGTCTAAAGGCAAAAAGGTGATTTTCTACTAACAAGAGCTTTTGATCTGACAGTTAAGTAGGAGAAGGGGTGAGAACATAACCTTTAACTTGTGCAGGACTAGAACATTAGAACAATCTAGATGAGAACAGGCCGTTCAGCCCCACAAAGCTCTCCACTCTTATGCATTTAATTATTCTAAATAAAATTAAGTCAAGTTTTGAAAGTCCCTATAATCCTACAGTCTACCACATTACTTTGTTGTTTATTCCATGTGTCTGTGGTACTCTGTGCAAAGAAAACCTTACTAATGTTTGTGCAAAATTTGCCCTTAACAAGTTTCCAACTGTGTCCTTGTGTTCTTGATGAACTCATTTAAATTAACAGCCTCGATCCACTGGACTAATTCCCTTCATAATTCTGAACACTTTAATCATGTCTCCTCTTAATTTTCTTTTGCTTAAACTGAAAAGGTTCAGCTCTTTTAACCTTTCCTCATAATTCAACCCTTGTAGCCCTGGAATCAGCCTAGTTGCACTTCTCTGGACTTTTCCTAGCATTGTTATGTCCTTTTTATAGCCTGGGGACCAAAACTGCACATAGTACTCCAGGGTAGGCCTCGCCATTATACTATAAAGCTTGAAAATAGCCTCTTTGGACTTTGTGCTACATAACCTAACATTCTGTTAGATTTCTTAATGGCTTCTGACATTGTCTGGCAGTTAATAGTGATGAGTCCACTACAACTCCTAAATCCTTCTCATAAGGTGTACGTTCAATTTTCAGACCTCCAATTGTGTATTCAAGCCTAACATTTTTACTTCATAAGTATAATACTTTTACATTTGCTTACATTAGATTTCATCTACCACAAATGTGCCCATGCCTGCTCAAGTTCCTCTGTAATGATTCAACTGATTCCAGATCATCTGTAAATCCACCAAATTTGGTCAGTTCTATATTATGCAGCAGAGATGTAGAGTATAACAGAGACAACCATCAAGTAAGTAAAGATGTTAATCAACACTTGTCTATGAAGGATCCTGTGGATGTGTTGGCCCAAAGTTATTAGCAGCAAGAAACTCTTACAGAAAACAAACCAATGCCGGTAGATGATGAAAGTATAAAATAAGCATTGGAGATGGATTGGCCACACTCTTTGCTTGTCCTCTTAAAATATTATTAGGCAAATCTTGGCCTGGAATCTTCAAGAAAAGAGAAAAAGAGGACAGCCAAGAAACTAACATCAAGGTAAATACCAGGAAGATTGGTCTCACCTTCAGCTAACTAGAAAGAAAAGTTCATGGAAAAGATGAACAGAGGACCTTGTGAGTGAGCTATTTCCCAGGAAGGGTATTAGGCATGAATAAGTAAGTAGGAAAGGTGGGTTTTCACATGTTTTCTCATGTGTTTTTAAAGGCATTTTAAAATCCATTGAAATGCCAGTTAATTAGTCACTTAACTTTTAAACCATGTCTTGACAGTCCATCTGGACAGCTTTATGGATGTTGGCTCCTTATAACATTAACAGGCACAGAGAAAATTTGAATAAAACGTGTTTTCAAAAACTTGCAGAGGAAGGATCTTTGTTGTCATAAGACCTTGCAAGCATTAAGTTCATCTAGGATAGGAAATATGGATGCAATTGGAATAGCCTTTAGTCTGTCATCTCCAGCTCTGGATTCAGAATCAGGTTGTAAATTCACACACCAAAGTATACCAGTGTTAAAGTTATAAAAAGTGAGACGATTAGCATTGTAGTCTAACACAAACCAAAATAAAAAAATCGGATGTCAGTGTCAGTAGGCTTTGCACCCTAGGAACCAAGTTACACTGAACTATTCTATAAAATTACATCAATCATTTACCACTGTGATGCTGATTTTTCTGGTCATTACAATAGCAATTGACAAGAAGATTTCATGACTGAGTGTAGAATAACGGTATCTGAGGGTTCCTTCAGAGTGCCTCTTTCTCTTGCACAATTTGGCTCAAAGACTAATCAGTACATTGTCATCTCATGATAGGCTTAGGTTTTGAGTTTGGTATTTTATCATCCAGCTGTTTTAGCTCTAGACTCTAGATGTGGAAGCATACAGGAATCTCTTTTTGAAAATTTTCCATTTGTAGATGGATACATTACGGCCGAAAAGGTAAGTTCCTGATATGCAGCGTGTTCAGATATTATGTGGCATTACATTTGTAATGTTCTGTTTGTCTTGGCATTCAGTCCCTAACTGAATTCACACCTGTTTACTACATCTCTTTTATTGTTGTTTCATTTACAAGTTTCAACAGTCTCTGATATTCAGTTGAGAAGTACTGTCACATACCACAAAGTGCCCACAGCATACCAACTTTGAAAGCTCTACCCTACATTTACCAGACTATCCTGTACTGATAATTTGTCACTTTTTTCATTGTACAATTCTTTAAAATATTATATACTAACTTATTTGTTTGTAATGTTTTGTTTAGTGCATCCTGTTAATTTGCCAGTGTGGAGACTGGCCCGGGTGGGTGCTGAGGGTCAGGGCATCAGGCATCTGGGGGCCCCTGGCGGTGACCATGAGCCCCTATAGGGCTGAGCTTCCATGCTCCTTTCCCATGGTCCGCATAACCACCAGGGTGGTCGCCCCCTTGTGGTCTGGAGGAGGCGTAATCTCTCCTTCGGTCCTCCCGGGTGTCCCGGCTGGGTAACGCCCCAGCCGCTCGCTACACCTGATATTATTCCAAGTTTTCCCAATATTTATGTTTTTTTTGCCCTACTTAGTTCATACATTTGATGCATTATTGTACTCTTGTTTGTTCTGATGCTGCATGCTGTTAACAGCTTTATATGAAATAAAAACTGATAAGTCCTTAGCTATACATCTTTCAAGGGATTCAGTCTGTTCCATGAGTACACCCAAATATTAATATAAATTAGAAGGAAGCAGCAGGAAACAGAATTCAATTGATGTTCAAGTAGTTCTCCAGTATATGATTTTTAGGTCCTCTCTCCTTTGTGTCAACATCTTCTTGTTTTTGGATGATGGGTTAGGTAGATCATGTCTCAGCCACCCCTGACTGGTGTTCAAATTCATGTTTGATGTCTCTTTTGTTCATTTTTAATTCTTTTTTTGTTGATTATGTGCATCTTTGGTTTAATTTTTGGTTTTGTGTACGTATACAAGGTACCTATGTTATGTTCCACATGTTTGGTGGGTGGTTCATCAGAAGGCAGGGCCACCTGTCAATCAATACCAGGAACTGCCTTCCACCCTATAAATCTGGAAGATCTCCAACAGTTCCTGGTGGTTCATTTAGAACCATTTTTGCTAGAGAGTTGATGAGTTTTCTTTTGTTTCTTTGATTTATTGGATTTCAAATTGCTATTTCTCTGCTTTTTTCTTATTGACCTTGTTTTAGATTTCAGTTTTGGGTCCTTGTTCACCTAGATTCCTTATTTTTCTAGTTTACTCTATTTTGCCTTTTGTGCTCTACTAAGCTTTTCATTTGTATTGCCACTATATCTAGCTGGCATTTGGTCCTATACCCTCTCTAGTGGGTATTTTTGTAAGTGTTTTTGGAACTTATTGAGATTTGTGTGCTTTGGGAGTCCTATTCCACAACAAGTACTCTAGTGGGTGTTAGCTCACTGTCCCATCCATAACTATGCACAAGGAACTTCTCATTCCAATTTGACTTTTTTCATTTTGGCACCACTTATGTATCAACTATTAGTTGACTTTCATGTACCTTGTAAGCAGGTTAAACATATAAAGGTCCGCACTGTGCACTTACTGGTTGTCCAAGATTGTGGATTTCCACTGCTTTCTGCACATGCTTTGTGTTTTTCTTTCTAGTGTTTAAAGTTTCTGGTAGGACATTATATCTTTGATGTTGGTTAGCATTTTCAGCAATTGATTTTCTTGATATCCTTGATATCTTGATGTTTTAACCCTAGCCTGTTATGCAATTATGTCCATTTTAACATGGTGAAAAGTGATAGATTTGTAGTTAATATGATCTCTGAACTTAGTGATCTCTGAGTTAGCAGTGTTGGTTAACCCTGCTAGCTAATGCCATGAGGGCCCCAAGTTTCAACGCCAGGTCTGAGTACTGTCTATGTCAAGTGTGCACTTTCTTCCAGTGTCTGCATTAGTTTTACTCCCACTACTCTGCTTTTTTCTTACAACTCATGGATGTGAGTGATAAGGAAATTGATCCAGTAAGTGAGCCTTGCTGTGGATTAGCACCCTGTCCATTAATGAATCCTATCATCTGGATTTTTGCCCACAGGATTATGGACTGGGTCTAGCATGTTTTATAATAATCAGTGGATTGATTTCTGATCCTTTAATTTTAGTTGCTTTTTACTAAATAATCTATAACCTGTGCAAAATCAATGTTCAGCATAAAAAGTCTTAAGGAATAAATGAGGATTTAACATGTCTCTGGAATAATATAAGGTTAAATGTATTTTTAAAAATTATATTTTGAGTGTTTTAAACAAATAGTTAATAAAGGAATTAAAATGTTTTTGGATAGAAGTGGTTATTATTACAGAAACCAAATGTGTGAATTCCAGTATTGACAGTGTGATATGAGTCTGTCAAAGTGTATCTAATGTATGCTGACAATGTGTGCTGCCGTCCCCTCTACCACATTTATAAACTCCTGTATTTTAAACCTACAATGCCACTGAGGCACATTATTAATGCTCAGAGACAACATCTGGATGCTTATAGTGTACCCCTCGATGTGTTATTCCTGAATTTTCAGCTATTTCAGGGAATGAAAGCAGAAGTTTTAAGGTGAGGTGTTTATACTTACTAATCAAAGAATCAGAGAGTGTTGACATACAAGTTAAGAATTTCCCTGTACTCTGTACACATGACAAGAATTACTCTAGAAACCTGTGAACCTTCTTATCTTTTTCAGAGATTGATTTTAAACAGTGGTCATTTTTTTGATAGTTGTGGTCGTCTTGTAGGTGTATTCACTGTTGCTTTGTCATTTTTTAAGCCTTACATCATATTTGTGTAATTAGAAGGTGGATACAATTTGATCTTGCTTTACATTCTGTAGTTCTGTCTTATCTTGGAGTCACATAAAAATGACCTGTGATTAATGAGAGCACCTTCTAGATAACATTTCCTGTACCATACATAAAAAAAGCATGGAAAGCCATTCTTGAACTAATGTATTACAAGAGATAAAAACAAACCAATACTGCATTTCAGTATCGATGTTGCCTGTGTAATGGGTGACACGGTGGCAAAGGTAGTAGCGTTGCTGCCTCAAAGTAAGGAAACCAGAGGTTGTGACCTTGGAAAACAGTATGATTTGGTGCGATTTTTAAAAAGTTTTTTTTTGTATATTTATGTTGTGAATTGCTTTAGGCCTAACATATATAAAAGCAGTCCAGAAAAATAACTGTACTTCATTAACTAAAGCCATTTTAACTGAAAAATCTGTATGTGCAATGTGATGGGATTGGTATTCTTTATCATTTTCTGTATGCAGTTTTATTCATTTATTTCTCTTTGGAAAGGAGGAGACAAAAGATGCTGATGCAAAATGCCTGTGAGACATACTTCACATGCTAGATAAAACCCGTATTTAAATATGTATCCCCCGTTGTTGTGCTTAGTTTTTGGAGCCTTTTAAATTTTTTGTTGAATATTTTACGCTGTTAATATTTTTTACTATCTTGTTTTTGGCATCAGGACTCCATTTTCAGGTAACACTGAGAGCTTTATGTTTTTGACAATGACATTTGTTGAATGCCATGTAATTGACAGGCTATGAAAGAATGACACCAATGGCATACAAGCATCTGGATGAATTCTAAAAGCAAATTCGTGGACAGTTAGTTTATTTAAGGAAAGCATTTACAGGCAGCTAGAATTTTGCTTTGGTTTTGGTTCTTGAGTTTTTGTCGACATTTGGAGTTTTTGCACATGATCTCTTTGACCTCCTCGTTCAGGCC
The DNA here is from genome assembly GCF_016835505.1 of Polypterus senegalus. NCBI lineage: Eukaryota > Metazoa > Chordata > Cladistia > Polypteriformes > Polypteridae > Polypterus > Polypterus senegalus. The sequence continues at coordinate 144,947,234 of NC_053165.1, read as the reverse complement.
TGTTGCCTGTTTATCTGATTATCTTGCTTAGTCTTCTTATTCCCCAGGTCACATTGCATCATTAGCCCTTTCTTGGATGACTGAATTGATAGAACACTGCTTATAAATCTAACAGAGAGGCATAAAAGGAACTACTTCACCGCTCTTTAACTCAGTACACTGTATGGTAAAGTTTCTCCCTGGCCTTTGCTTTCCCTTCATCTATGTCTTTCCTTGGCTGCTGCCATTCAGAGTGACTGTAATGTGTTGCCACCACTTTGGTGTAAAACGTTAATTTAGTCTGCTGTCCTTATTAGGTTTTTATTTTCTGTTATTCTGTATTCTATTTTGTAGTTTTTTATTAATAGTGCTATTTGTTCTATTAGAGTCTGTTTGCTGTGTGGTTTATTAGAATTGTTATGCATATGTTGTGTAATTTTATACTTTAACAATCCTTGATTTTAAGGATCATTTCGATTCTTACTGATAAAATCTGTCCGGGGTTTAAATGGTGTCTCCCACTGGTGCTTAGCGTTTTGTAATCTTGTTAGCCTTGTTGACTTGTGATGGAATATACAGTTAAAGTTAAAAAAATACAATAAATCCTTATAATCATGATAAGAGTAAGGGTCAGGGTCTTTATACTCATTACACTCCCAAGAACAATTAATCCCATTATAGAAAATGGAGGAATCCTTTTATCTTTAATCAGTTAGCTACAGTAGTGGCACTTTAAAGAAAAAGTGACACAGATAAGAGTGCAGCTTTCAATGATAAAATATTACACAACTTTTGCATATAACGTGACACCTAAAAGCTCATGATAAAGCTCATTGAACTGTACTGTCACTTTGACCCTTCCCAGACTTTAAACAGCACAGAAAGGAGGCATTTAAAAACAATAAAACATGAAGCCTAACCTCTTAAGCTAACTGTGTTTAGAATGTGATAGCTACTTACACTGTTTAAAAAGATCACTTGTCTACAAGAAAATATGTGCCAATCCCAAAGGTAGATCTGAGGAGACAAAATCATTAGTTGCTAACACACAGTAGCCATTACAAAACTGAAGGAGAACGCTAGTTTGTGTTATAGAAGACATTTTGTTTTTACCTGTTGTGGTGGCGGGCTGGGGGCTGTGCCCAGCCAGGACACCGAGAAGGACCAGGAGAGGGCAGTCTCCTTGGTTTGTGTGGGGGCCACGGGAATTGAGCATGGAAGCTCAATCCTATAGGGACCCGGGGCCACCGCCAGGTGGTGCCAGAAGACTTTGAGGCCCTGGACATCAGCACTTCCACTTCACACTTCTAGTATTACCAGGACACCCGGAGTGCTTCTGGGTGATCATGTGGCACTTCCTCTACACCAGGAGGTGCAGCAGGAAGCTTATCAGGGGGCACCTGAAGCACGTCTGGGTGGAAATAAAAGGGGCCGCTTCCCTCCAGTCATGAGCTGGAGTCAGGAGGAAGAGGACAGAGCTCAGAGGAGAAGAGTGGAAGTGGTGAAGGAAGGCATTGGAAGGCCCGGACTTATAGCTGATTGGTGCTGGGGCACTGTGTGCTGTGCGGGACTTTAGTGTAAATAGAACTGTAAATAGACATGTGTGTTTTGGAGCCATTGGTGTTTGCCTGTCTGTGTCCAGGGCTGGACTTCCACAATGTCTATTACAAAATCTGATTAAAATTACACTCGGGCAGAACACTGTCATTAACAACAAATAAAAGGTCATATAGACGGCAAAAGCAGTGTTGCCTTTACTTTTTGATCCTTCTGATTCCATTTCTGTCACTTTTTTGCCCAAATATTTTACTTTTCTTTTTGTCAATACATTTTACTGTTATTTTTGTGCTACCTTCACCCCACCATCTTGTGTACACAATATATTCACATGATTTCATTTGTGAAAATGGGATTTGCAGCATCATGTCAAATAACATCATCATTACTGCCATTATTTAAGCTGGTGGTGCCGATACTGCAGTATATGATAAAACACCTTAAAAAAAGTTTATTTTGCCTGGGATTTTTTTCTTACATATTGTGATTTGACAACTGAGTTTCTCTTTACCAGGTTTAGAGCCATGCTAGTTTTTGGACTATTCTCTTGCCTTGCCCCTTTTTGGTGAGCCAATTTCCTGGGGCCTCATGTATAAATGGTGCATACGCACAAAAATGTTGTGTACTCCCATTTCCACTCTCAAATCGTGATGTATGAAACCTAAACTTCGCGTAAGGCCACGCACATTTTCATTCTAGTTAAATGCTTGGCGTACACAAGTTCTCCGCTTGCATACGCCATAGCTGTTTTAGCGTTGTTCCTCTCAATGCGCCACTCAGACTATTTATCCCACTGTATCTGAGTGTGCAATTATCGGTATACAGCATCAAGCACACGCTGCCTCAGCCATGCTGTTTATTGAACTGCTGTCATACGGGAAATGCTTCAGAGCCTTTCCTGTAGGGACAACACGGTTCAGAAACAGTTTTTAATCCCAAGAATTATAAATGCAATAAATGAGTCCATCAAGTGCTCCTTGTAGAGCTGTTAGTACTTATAAGTACAATCACCTCACTGTAAACTTGCACTACAGTTATATTATTAATATTATTAATTAATATTATATATTAATATTATTATTGCACAACCTGAGCCACTTTATAAAGAGCGTATTTACATATGATGACAATATCATTTTTAAGATGAAATGCAGCAAAATATTTATATTACATTATACAGATAAAATGTTAACATCATCAAATAATCTATATTGTTCATAATTAAACATTTGAGGACACAGTGGCACAGCACTAGTGACCATCTGGTGCCTCGTTCAGGGATTGTTCCTGCCTCATGCTGTATTCTTGCTGGGGCTGGTGCAACGATGGAAGATGGATAGACTAATTAAACATTTACTACGTAAATATTTCAATGTTCCTTAAAAGTTTTGAAGAATTGGCGTTCTCAGCTTACAGATGGCTTAACATCTATTACAGAGCTGATTGTGTGGTGATTGGTTACTTGGAGAAAGAAAAGGAAAGACAATTATAGGGGGTTAGTACGTTTGAAAGAGACAGTACTGCTGCAATAAATTATTTCATCAAAGGTCGCGCACGTTGCAGCAAGCATCTTGCATGAGGCAGTCTCTGAATAGGGCACCAGCTCGTTACTATCACTGCGCCACCATGGTCCCATGTTTAATAACATGCTTTAAATCCTGTCATCATGAAAATTATATCAAGTATACATTTCAGTATCTAAATTATTCAGAGAGCTCTAATATCACGAATGTAATGGATTCTGTGTCCAGTTGGAAGAAGCACGTAGTGATTCACACATATAGAGCACATAGAAGAACATATACAAAACAAAGCATTTAACATGCTACTTTAGTTATGATTGGATTTGAAAAACTAGTAAGTTAAACAATTTAAAGATGACATTTTTGATGTTCTGCTTTAATGACAAAACAAACTACGTGATTAAAGTGGAAATTTTGAGATCAAAGTTGACATTTCAAGCTTTTTTCTCATTGTTTCCCTATGGTTTTTTTTTCTCTGTACCCTAATAAGCTTTCATATGACACTCAGACGGTGGGCTATGACTCGTCTTTTAATGGTGACTTTGATATCTGACAACTTCTTTTTTATTTCGGGCACTGTGTGACTTTCTGAACTTGAGCTTTCGACTATCTCCGACACTCTATGTCACTCAGTCAACTTCCTTTTGTTGTTTATATCACTGTTTAAACCAATAAATAGTACATTTTTCTTTGCCTCCACTTGGTATTCTCTGAAATTCTTCTATTTTCCCCTGTGCTTTCGCCATTGTCTTTTCACAGAACACTGAGCTTAAGGGCTATTTATGTTGATTTGCATATTTAAAGAGGAGTAATTCTGGGAGGAGACGGGGCGGGACAGCAGGTGCGTGCATGTGCGTTTCTTTTCACGCTGACCAGGATTTACGGAGCAGAAGAACGTGGAAGTTGGTGAATACATTGATTTATGCATCTGGATTTTTTTGTGTGTACGCACATTTCTGCTTTTGTTCTTATGCCATATTTTAGTGTGAATTCTACACACGGTGTTTATGCATGAGGCCCCTGGTCTTTTCCAAAATTTGTACTGACTGGTAAACTTTATCTTTTAATCACAGTAAAAAATGTTTTAACCAGCAAATTCTTCTAGGGGTAAACCAGAAGGTGGTCTTTGAATACAGAAATTCAAAACCAAAAAGTAACAAATAATTTGATCATCAGAATTCAAACTGCAAGGCAGACATCAATGGTGAGAAAACAAGAGCAAAATGTTCCTGGCTACCTAAATGTCATTTTCCATAAATAGCTAAAAATATGAACAAAGATTTGATTTTGTAGGATTTGCATCAAAAACCTCGATAGCTGTTGTATCATGCCACCATCTTATACACAGTGCACATGATATCATTACACCTAGCAATGTTCTGAAGATGCCTGACTGACAACAACAATATAGCCATGAAAAAAATTGCCAAACTAGTTCAGAATTCAAAAAGCTGAATTCATAGGTTGGCACCATGATGGTATCACTGAAGAAATCCACCTTAATAAAAGGACAGATGTCTATCTATCTATCTATCTATCTATCTATCTATCTATCTATCTATCTATCTATCTATCTATCTATCTATCTATCTATCTATCTATCCATCTACAATGCCTTATAATAGAGACATATGCATTGAATTTGTCATTCCAACAGATAGCACATCACAAACATTTGTACAAATGCATTTTATTAGTACAAATGCTTGTAGTTGACTACAACTTGCCTGAAGAAGTGGTCCGAGCTGCCTCAAAAGCTTGCATATTGTTATCTGTTCAGTTAGCCAATAAAAGGTGTTTTTCACTTCACTTCTCACTGCATTCATAATAGCTAACATGGTACATAACCTTACTACTACAAATTTTTGTGATACTCCATCACCATTGCAATGCATTTTATTATTAAATGCATTAAAATTTTCAACCTCATCTTTCATGAAGAATGGAGTTAACAAAGTGTATGCTTTAATGAAAGGAGATGGCAACCAATGCTGGACAACAGCAAACAAAATCAAAGCATCCATGAAAAAACTCTCACATTATTCATGGTGTACAAGGCATGTCAAGTCATCCAGTTGTATACTTTAAATGTGCAAAATCCATGTATTTTTTAGTAAAATATTGTTAAATCGATTCCTCCAGTAAAACAAAAGTAGCCCAAAACCTGGAACCCATTAGCATGGGGTTATACTTTAGAGCTGAAGACAGGAACCTTTTATCTAGGGAGGGCAGGGTCTTCATTTCAAAAGTGTGACCTTATTTGAAAAGGCTTTCAGGTTTTGGGCTAAAGAGAAACAGTGAATCAAAGTAATTTTTAAAGTGATTAAACTTGATAAAATGTTCTCAGAAAGCATTAATATGCCACAGATTCTGAAACAGACACTTTGAATGGAACAAACAGTCACAACTTCTCCCTAATTACAATACCTTACAACTTTGCCACCTAACAAACAGGATGACCCTGATTAGTTACAATAAAATGAAGGGACTCTGCAAAATTATGGTGTAATAACAAATCATAGTCCAATCTGCAGAAGAACAATTCTGAAATGAATGATTCATTCCTCCCTGTTTTTCATTTTTCCAAATCTTTCTTGGTGGCCAAGTTACACAAGCTGGTCAGACATTTCCTAATGAAATTTTGCTGGGACCAGGTTCTTGGAGCATTTATGAATGGGGCCTCAATCTCAGTTCCAAGAGATGTTTCTTTTGTTTGATTTTTTTTTTTATTTAAAGGGACAGCCTGGTTGGCATTCCAACTTTTATCCTTCCGAGACCACGACCTGTCATTCCTGCACCCAGCAACAGCTATATAACAAGGAAATGTGAAAACTTCCAAGGGGGTGAATACATTTTACAGGCACTGTCAGTTTCAGAATCTTAAAATGTGTATTAATTAATAATCCATCCATCCATCCATTATCCAACCCACTATTACCTAACTACAGGGTCACAGGGGGTCTGCTGGAGCCAGTCCCAGCAAACACAGGGCACAAGACAGGAAACAAACGCCGGGCAGGGTGCCAGCCCACTGCAGTTAAGTAAAAATGAGACAGAAAAGTATGATCCTTTAGCAGCAGTAATTTGCTATTAATTAAGAAAGTCGCTGGAACAAAAACCTGCAGCCACTACGGTAGTACTAAAGATACGTCTGTGGCCCCTATGTTATAATGAATAATTCAATGTCAATATTTTATGTCAGCTTTGGTTTAGAAATCTAATGTCAATTCTCAGCTATAGAGTGTTTGATGGCCAGTTGTAAACCAGACTCTGTTCAGACACCTTTTGTGTGCTGTTGTCACATTCTTTCCATGTCTGTCTGTGTTTTTTTTTTTTTTCTGGATGATCTGATTTTAATCCACATCCCTGAGGTTAATTTAATGGATAAGTGAGTGTGGCTTGTGTGTTACTGCACTCTAACAGAGGTTGGCACCCTGTTAAGGCTTTGTAATGGCTTCTACCAAATGGCCTCACAGCTCTGCAGTGGACTGAGATGATTTGATAATAGATAGGTGGACAGATAGAAATGCTAATCAAGATGTTATCTTTTTTACTCAGCAAAGTCCCTGTTACATCCAGTGATGTGGTTTAATCAACGTGAGTTTCCCAGGACCTACAACAACAACAACATTTATTTGTAGAGCACGTTTTCATACAAATGATGTAGCTCATAGTTCTTTACAGGATGAAGAATACTAATTAACAAAGAATAAAGTAAGGTCTGATGGCCAGGGAGGGCAGAAAAAACAAAAAATCTCCAGACGTCTGAAGAAAAAAAAAAAAAAATCTGCAAGGGTTCCGAGGCAACGAGACCACCCAACCACAACTAGGCATTCTATGTAACATAAATGATCTCAGTCAGCCCATATGGTTTTCAAGCTTCATGTGAAAGAATTGATGGTCATGTGGACCTCTGGCCTTTAATCCATCAATGTTGGGACTGCATGGTGCTGTGATCGGGTGGTGGAGGTGAAAACCTTAAAAGGAACAGCAGAGAATGTAGGGGTTAGTATGGATTTGGGAGTCTTGAAAAAAAATTAAAAAGATAAATGCATATACAGAATATCAAGGTTACACTTAAATAAAGCTATTAGAAAGCCATGTTAAAATAATGGGTTTTAAGCAGTTTTTTAAAGAGCTTCACCGTATTAGTCTGGTGAATTTCTATCGGTAAGCTATTCCAGATTTTAGGTGCATAACAGCAGAAGGCAGCCTCACCATTTCTTTTAAGTTTAGCTCTTGGAATTATAAGCAAGCACTTATTTGAAGATCTAAGGTTATGATATAGGGTGTAAATGGAAAGGCATTCTGAAATATAGGATGGAGCGAGATTATTTAAGGCTTTGTAAACCATAAGCAGTATTTTAAAGTCAATTCTAAATGGCACAGGTAACCAATGTAGTGCATCAAAACTGGAGAGATGTGCTTGGATTTTCTTTTCGTAGTTAAGATTCTGGCAACTGTATTCTGCAGTACTTGCAACCAATTGATGTCTTTCTTGGGTAGTCCTGAGAGGAGTGCGTTACAGTAATCTAGTCGACTAAAAACAAAAGCGTGAACTCGTTTTTCCGCATCTTGCAGAGATATGAGGGGTCTAACTTTTGCTATATTTCCTTAAGTGAAAAAATGCTGTCCTAGTGATCTGATTAATATATGATTCAGATTCAGGTCGGAGTCAAGAATTACCCCTAAATTCTTTACCTCTATCTTGACTTTTAAGCCTAATGGATCACATTTACTTCTAATACCCTCATTACATCCATTTTTGCCAATTACTACGATTTCTGATTTCTCCTTATTTACTTTGAGAAAATTACTACTTATCCATCCAGAAACACAAGTAAGACATTTGGTCAGTGAGACAAGAGAGTTGGGGTCACCAGGCGCTATTGATAATTACAGTTGTGTGTCATCAGCATCGCTGTGGTAGCTCACGTTATGCCTAGAGATAATCTGACCTAAGGTAAGGAATTAGATTGAAAAGAGCAGCAGACCCAGGATATCATGTGATTTGAAGTATAATTACCATAACTAACAATAAACTTTCTACCTGTCAATTAAGACTCAAAGATGAATCAATATTTTAATTCAGAGATCTACAATGGAATCCCCCTACTCTTCTCCATACTTGGCACCCTGTAGTACATTTTCTTTAGCACAATCCATAACCTTAGACAAAATGTTAATTTTCACTGGTTAACCTGCTTCTCATGTCTCATTTTGAAAAAGTGAGAAGATTGGTCTGACTTATTTATTTTAAACATCCTTGTTATCAAGTTACTATTTTGGACAGAATCCAAGAAAATTTGGCTACTTAGAGAAAGTCAGTTGTGACTGATAAATAGGTCTCATGGCACCTGGTGAAACAAAAGTAAAGTTAAATCAACTTCCTGGACACATTTTGATTAATAGATTTGACAGGGCCCATTATTGTGTTCTTCTTAAGTTTATCTTTCCAGTTCTGTTTTTTAAAGAAGTAACGCAGGGGATTTCTGGTAATCAGAATAGAGATCTTTTCATGGTGATAAGAAGCCCACAAGTCGCAGCACAACTTTGGCTTTCGCAAGTCCCCTCTTGTCATGCAGGGTTTTCTGCTGTGCTTGGTAGAATGTGATGAGTGAACAGTCATGTAAGCATAATGTGTCATCTCATAGACATTACTTGTTTGTTTATTCATCAAACTGTAGATTTAGTGAGCTGCCTGCTCATGAAAAAGACAAGCAGTGAACTAGTGGTGTTGCTCCTATAATCTTCCTTTATAATGTACAGTGCCCTCAATAATGTTTGGGACAAAGAAACATTTTTCCTGTATTTCCCCTCTGCTTAACAGCTTAAAATTACAAATCAAGCAATTCAGGTCTGATTAAAGTGCACATTGCAGACTTTCATTTAAGGGTATTTGCATACATTTCAGTCACAGCATGTAAAAATGACACTTTTTATACATGGCTCCCCTCATTTCAGGGTACCATAATGTTTGGGACACAGTAGTGGTAGGTCTATTAAAGCAGTCATATTTAGTACTTTGTCACATATCCCTTGCATGCAATGGCTGCTTGAAGTCTGCGATTTATAGGCATCAACATGTGCTGAGGATCTTCTGCAGTTATGCTCTGCCAAGCCTCTAATGCAGCCATCATTATAAGCTCACAGAAATCACAGAATAAGCTCACAGAAATGCAGGTAGACGCCCCACTTGTAGCCTGGATTACGGACTATCTAAACAATCGACCACAGCATGTCCAACGGAAGAGCTGCCACTCTGAAGCATCAAGAGCAACACTGGGGTGCCGCAGGGAACTGTCCTATCACCTTTCCTCTTCACCATCTACACGTCTGACTTCAGGTGCAGGTCTCAGTCATGTCACCTGCAGAAATTTTCTGATGACTCTGCCATTGTGGCCTATACCAGGGATGGTCAGGAGGAGGAATATAGGTGTGTGGTGGAAAGCTTTGTTGGGTGGTGTGAGCAGAATCATTTACAGTTAAACATCACAAAGACAAAGGAACTGGTGGTGGACTTTAGGAAGCGGGCTCCTCCTTCCACCCCTGTCACTATCAGAGGAATGGAGGTTGAAGTAGTTGAGGACTATAGGTACCTGGGAGTACACATTGACAGTAAACTTGACTGGTCCAAGAACACAGACACTGTGATCAAGAAAGGGAATAGCCGGCTCTATCTAATGAGGAGGCTTAGGTCATTTAATGCATGCAGGAAAATGCTTACAATGTTTTATCACTCTGTGATGGAGAGTGTGGTGTTTTTTGCAGCTGTGAGCTGGGGCAGTGCGGTGAAGACAGCTGATCACAACAGGCTGAACAAACTGAGTTTAGTAGTACATATAGATAGCAAGTGTCAAAAGAGGTGTGAATTTGATTGATTACTTTAAGCCCCGCCACCAAATATGACGGATGACATTAAGCTCCACCCCAAAATATGATTTATGAAATATGAAAATATAAAAATATGATTTATGAAAATATGAAAATATAATTTATGTAAATATGAAACTATAAAAGTATGAAAATGTATTTATAAGCTATAAACTTAGGACACCTGGGTTTATTTTATAAACATTAGGTTTAAAATTAATATTGTGAAATTAAATATACACTTATCTTGCAGTCATAGCTATGCCTATGTGTAACTTTCTGAAAATATTCACACCCCCGCGCTTATAAACTCACGACCTCATTTTATAAACATTAGATTCAAAATGAATATTAATTAATTAAATACAGTACACACATGTCTTACCGTCATAGCTATGTGTAAACTTTCTGAAAATATTCACAGCCCCGCGCTAAGATATAAACTCACGGCCACATTTTATAAGCACTAGATTCAAAACTAATATTATAAAATTAAATATACACTTATCCGGCGTGCAAAGCCACGCATATGTACGACTACATAAAAACGCTATAAAATATTCACACAACCGCTCTAAGTTATAAACTAATAGTAAGAATATAAATATTCTGTAATATCCCTTCCCAGAGGGGCAAGTGCTAGTAAATTATCAAATAAAAGAACTAATCAATGGTTTTTATTCACTTTCCTTTGTCACACACGTGCGCATGGGAGGCAGCTAAAGGGCTTGAATGAAGGCAGTTCGGAGGCATGCCGGGGTGTGGCAGAGTGTACTGACTCTTTTTCTCCCTTGCCTGTAGACCATCCCCGGGGGATTTCACCTGGCTCTCCTGACATCACTTCCGGGACTGAGCCAACGGAAGTCGGCCACACCAGCTCCAGTCCCTCTGATGTCAAGTCTGGCTATGAACCAATGGTGGAAGACCACGTGCCAGATCCATATGACCTCACTTCCTGTCTCCCCCTTTAAAACCTGCCCCTTTTCCGTTGTTTCCTCAGTCTTGTACTGGACTCAGTTGAATGCACTCCAGTGCTAATTGTTTTGGTAAAACGACCTTTTGCAGCTAGGATACTACATTATACGGGTGGCTGCCCCAACTCTTTATCTGTCCATGTCTCGTTCTTGTGACACCTTCTTACTTCAACAAGCTGACAACCACAACGTAGTCAGGACAAAGAAAAACACGCACCACTAAAAACCTTACCCCTATACAAGAAAATAAATATACAATTTTCTAAAAACGATATGGACTCTCTGCTCTAAGTTGTAAGATCACGACACAGCCATAACTAAAAACGATTTCACTCCGCCTCTAAGTTATAAGTTCACGACAAGCGTCTTTATTTGATAAGCACTTATCTTTCCTGCACAGCCATAACTAAAATGATGTTCACCCCAGCCACCTCAAACCAAACTAAGCTCACGGCACAGCCATAACTAAAAACGATTTTCACTCTCCCCTCTAAGTTATAAACTAATAGTAAGAAAATAAATATACAATATTTCTAAAAACGTTATAACCTGTATTAGAATCAAAAGCAAGAAAATACATGGCCACTCCTAATGCCTGCGCGCCTCTTTGTAAATTTCACCGGTTCAAAAAACTTAAGCTAAAAGACTCGTTTTTCAATTACGTACCTCCCCCATCGGAATGCGCCAAATATGATCGATCACGGCCTGTCTCTCCCCACAGGGAGTCGGTGCCTTTCATGTTATCAATTAACAAAAGTCTAACAAACCAAACTAAGATCACGACACAGCCATAACTAAAAACGATTTCACTCCGCCTCTAAGTTATAAGTTCGCCTCTAAGTTATAAGCCATAACTAAAATGATGTTCATCCCAGCCACCTCAAACCAAACTAAGATCACGACACCGCCATAACTAAAAGCGATTTTCACTCTCCCTCTAAGTTATAAGTTCACGACAAGAGTCTTTATCTTTCCTGCACAGCCATAACTAAAATGCTATTCACCCCCAGCCCCCTCAAACTAAGTTATAACTAAAAACTATTTTCACTTTCCCTCTAAGTTATAAGTTCACCACAAGCATCTTTATTTGATATGCACTAGATTCAAAACTAATATTAAATATACAGTACACTTATCCTGCATGTAAAGCCACGCATATGTGTGACTTTCTAAAAAATATTCACTCCTAAAGTTCTAAGTTATAAACTCACCATACACGGCCTCATTTTATAAACATTAAGAAATTAAATACAGTATATACACGTCTTGCCGTTATACTGTAGCTATGTGTAACCTTCTGAAAATATTCACAGAGTTAAGATATAAACTCACGACACACGACCTCATTTTTAAACACTTTTCATGCTTTTTAGTCATGCATAGTTCTGCGTAGCTGTAACTGTCTTAAAAATTTAAAAGACATAAAAACTACTTAAAAAACAAAAAGACAAAAAGACTTAAAAACCCTATAAAGTGAAATATTCACTTACCCGCAAGTGTGCCTCCTTTTATAAATCCGGGGAAATAAACTTTCTTTCACAGAACATGGATACCTCTGGTGTTAAACTTCAGTTGATCAATAGCGAGAACCACGAAACCCCCTGCAAGGCTAACACATTTGACCGCCAATTTTAAACACTTGGGAAACAAACTTTAGTGTTAAAATATTTATTGTAACAATTTATGCTTTTTATTTAAGGAAATCGGAAAATCATACGATTATTAAACCAACCCCACACCATTCAAAGGGGTTTGAGAATATAAGTTGCCTTTAAAATTCATCATACCCTGCTCTTTGTTAACTTGTTAATCAGCTAAATGTCAAAGCCTTTTTACATACCTATGGTCTAAGAACAATATTATTAGACAAACTACTTCCTACTATCGATTCTCTCTTATATACCAAAATGCACAATGAACTTTGAAAGAAACAATGAAAGTTATTAAAAACCTCTGCGTTGAGCACAGCGGTTTCTCGCTGTCTATGGTACTTGATAAAAAGTTATTTAAATGCCGAGTACAAACACAGCTCTTTCCGATACTGTATTTTAGCCGCGTTAATCGTGTAAATATCAAAATTGATCTAGATTCATATGGTTTGCATGTATACCCATTTACATCAATTTTAAAATACACGTGGCTACCTAA
>NC_053165.1:144914152-144933680 GCF_016835505.1 Polypterus senegalus | reverse complement strand
CTAGAGGATCTGATGGAGGTGTCCGAGAGGAGAATGCTCAAAAAAAGCTCCTCAGTATCATGGACAAACCCTCTCACCCCATGCACACCTCCTTGAGAAACCATCAGAGCACACACAGCAAAAGACTCATTGCCCCCAAATGCAGAACTGAACGCCACAGGAGATCTTTTCTACCTGTGGCAATAAGGCTTTATAACTCCTCTTCGTTCTGTAGGTGATCTTTTCGGCCTTTGTGGCGGTATGTTAGTCCCATTATGTCATCACAAGTGGCTAGCTCATTTTGCTGAGGCACAAGTACTAAGTCACTTTTCATAACCTACACTAATAATCTGTATTTAATAATAATCTGTTATATTTGCACTATTACTATTTTTCTCTTTTTAAATCTTTATTGTACTATCTTTATTTCTCTTGTTGCACTAAACATGCCAATGACATAAGAATTTCCCTAGGGTTGAATAAAGTTCTTATCTTATCTTATCTTCAGCTCCTGATGGCTCAGTGCCTGTCCCCTTACGTTTTCTTTTCAGCATGTGGAAGGCATGCTCAATTGACTTTTAAATCTGGAGCTTGGCTTAGTCATTCAAGAATTTTCATTTTTTTGCTTTGAAAAACTTGTGTTGCCTTAGCAGTATGTTTGGGATCATTAACTTGTCATAGGATGAAGCGCTGTCCAATACGTTTGGAGGCATTTATTGAAACTTGAGCAGATAAGATGTTTCCCTACACATCACAATTCATTGTGCCATTGTCATCAGCAATTCCATCATTAATGAAGATGAATGTACCAGTAGCTGTGACAGCCATACATGCTTAAGCCATGACACCCCCACCACCATGTTTAGTGGATGAGATGGTATGCTTTGGATCTTGAGTAGATTCCTTTTTGTCTCAACACTTTGCTCTTGCCATCACTCTGATGCAGGTTCATCTTTGTCTCTTCTGTCCACAAGACCTTTATCCAGAATTCTGCAGGCTCTTTTAAGTCCTTTTTCACAAATTGTAATCTGGTCGTCCTGTTTTTGTGGCTAAATAGTGGTTTACATCTTGCACTGTGGCCACTGTATTTCTGTCCATGAAGTCTTCTGGGATATTCATTTCTGACACACACAAATCTGCCTCCTGAAGACTATTTTGGATTTGTCGGACAGGTATTTGGGGCTTTTTCTTTACCATATTGAGGATTCTTCTGTCAAAAGGCAGTGAATGACTTCCTTGGCCTACCAGTCCTTTTGCGATTTCTGAGCTCACTATGCATTTTCTTCTTAATAATATTCCAGCAAGTTGATGTAGGTACTCCTAAGGTTTTACTGATGTCTATAATGATTGTATTCTTGTTTTGCAGCCTCATAATGGCCTCTTTGAATTTCATTGACACAGCTCTTCTCTTGATGTTGAACAATATCAACCCCAGATTACAAACGGTTAGAAGGAAGAGGAGGTATCTTGTGAAGCACTGAAACACACCTGAGGAATCAGAAACACCCGTGACATCAATTGTTCCAAATATTATGGTGATCTGAAATCAGGGGACCATGTAGAAAAAGTGTTGTCATTTCTAGATGCTATGACCAAAATGTATAAAAATCCCCTTAAATGAAAGTCTGCAATGTGCACTTTAACTGCATCTGATTTGTTTGTTTTTTAATTTTTAACTGTGGAGTAAAGAGGCAAATCAATGAAAATGTGTCTTTGTCCCGAACACTATGGAGAACAATGTGCAATTAGAAAAGTGCGAGTTGACTTTGCAACTGAGCAGGCAGGCATGGGCTTTGGCTTAGATACTTCATTAATGAAGTTCAGCCAACTTCCAGTATTACTTAAAAATCTTTCCTAGCTTATAATTTAAAGAGCACAGCCACCTCAAACCAAATTAAGATCAAGGACACGCAAACGTCAAAGCTATTTTTCACTCTCGTCTATTTAATAGCACAGCTCATTATTTCAGCCAGCATGGTAATTTATTACAGCTTAAATTAATATAAAAAAAATATTTAAGTTCCTTTAGTTACATTCATAGAAGCTTTGATATGAATTAATGATTGTAAAATGAAGACATTCCATGAAAATTTAGAAAAACATACTAAAATAAAGCTTAATATGTATAAAGTGTACACGCTCATTTAAAACATTAAGAAATAATTCAGATATTATTTTATCGTTCTGTTTATGTAACCTTCTGAAATTTACAGGTAAGTTATATCAGAACATCCTCATTTTAAACTTTTCAGCTTTGTATGCTATCTGCGTACTTAAGTCTTAAATTTAAAGCATAAATATAAAACAAACATTAATGGACTTTAACCCTATAAAAATTATTTATTTCGAATTGTGCTCTTTTAAATAAATCCGCGAAATCTATGTTCCTTAGCAACTTCTTTTTTTTAAACTTCAGTTTAAACAAGTTCATTTAGCCTTGTATTGCCAATTTTTGTTCCTTAAATTTGCTTTCTTTCACAGAACATGATACTGGCTTTTAATGTTGTTTGTATCAATAGAGATCTTTAACTTGGAGACGGTGGACACAGCTCAGTTAAACTTTTGACATCAGTTAAAATTAGTAACATTATGTTATTATTTAGAAATGATTTTTTACCATCACCATTTAAGGTTTGAATATTTTATGTATTTAAAATTTTTCATCATGGGCTACTGTTCTATCGCTAAATTTGACCTATTAAATTATGTTAGACATTATAATTATACTGCAATTCTTCTTATGAATCAAATGTCAATGAAAAAGAAAAACAGAAGTTATTAAAACTATATTTGACATCAGGTTCAACTGCTAGGCAGACATATTGTATGTTATACAAACAGTTCTTGCTACACTAAATGTTTTTCATAAGCTAAAATATCAAAATTTGATTGATTTCAAAAGTTTGATGATACCCATTTACATCAATTTTAAACACAGTTAGAAACGATTCTTAAACTAAATCTCAAGATTTAACCTTCAAATAAATTATACTGACAAATCAAACAAAAAAAATTGAATTCACAAAGTTGCACAAAATGTAAGAAGAATATCTTAATTAATGCAGCTCTTTTACTGTCCGACGTTGCTCTTTATGCAAACTTCTAACCTTCAAACCAAATGAATTCAAAATTCATCCAAATGAGAGCAAAGAATATCCACTATTGATTCAATAAGAGTTGTGACCGTTAAGATGCTTCTATCCAATAATCCACTTGAGAAATCTATCTTATCTTATCCTCTATCATTCTCTTTCACATATCCAACTTGAAACATTTCATGCAATAAATGCAATTCATCAACAATACTCAAACTATTCAAAATGTATTAGTACATGTGTTCCGAGAGGCTAAAATGGGTTACTGTCTTCAGGGGTCTTCATATGCTATCTGTATCATACAAATGGATAAGTGGTTTCATTACTTCCTGATCTATACATACTCAGACAAAACTATACATAATTAGATAATTCAATAAATGCAATATTTATAGCCATGCAAATTTGGAACGCTTTCTATTGCTGATATAGATACTTTCAAAGTGATTACCATGCTTTGGACATAAAAATTAAAGCATCCTGATTACATCAAATATTTTACATAGCCTTATCGATCTAGTCTATATTAAATTAAAAGCAATGTTAGTTTTCAGTAAACAATTGTTAAATTGAATCTAATAAAAGTGCTTAAATCTTCCATAGTATTTGATACAAAACCCTAAGACTCAGATGTATCAGAACGTTTCCCTCATTTGGGAAACCTATTCAATAATTACTTGCAAATTAACAATGTGAGGTCCAAATATTTTAAAGTCTTAATTATAAAATGTTCCAAAGGCCGAATAGTTGTAAACACTACTATATATGGCACGTCTATCTAGAAGCATTATCTCAATTTGCCAATTTAAAGTTTTACCTTGCTAAGCATAAATGAAAGAATTAAAATTAATTATAAAATCGTGAATGCTAACAATTTAAACAGTTGACTTAAATACATTTCTCCACTTTTAAATTCCACATTTTCTTGGCAAGTATAAAGTGCAGACTTTTAAAAATTTATGAACCACGAATTTTTGGCTTATTACAATGGCAATGTCATTCAAGAGAAATTTTATTTTATGATTTTTATTTATGGTTGTTTGCATTTTAACCTTTTCCAGCACTTTTAATGGCTAAATATGGAAAAGGAAGTTTCTGAAGGGTAATAATTTTACAGGTTTTAATTTTTAAATTGTAATACCTCCAGTGATCTCCATTTCACCTATTCCTACCAGGTCAGGCATGGATAATCCACAAATCAGGAAAAGTACATGAACATTACCACGTAAAGTTAGTTAAGTAAATTAAACATATCAAACAGAATCTACAGTAATGAAGGTTATAGAAATAGTGGAAAAACTTAGCACCACAAGACCAAAAAACCAGCCAGGCGGTATAAATTGAATAATACAATGCATTATTTCAGTTGTTTATAATAAAGTAATTTCCGAAAGATTGACCAGTTGAGACAGAAGAGTCCTGTAACCTTATGTGTACGGCATTTTTCAAATTTCCACTTGGTTTATTTAATGCTGTTTTAATCTGAGCCAGTTATACATTTTTTTGATTTGGCTTTTGTCCTGTATTTTACAGTTGCACTTTTGTTAAGTTGAATGTTTGATAATGCTGAAAGCCTAGTGACTGTAATTGATATATAGTGAGATATGCTTATAAGGTTTACTTTTTACAAAGTCTGATATCACAATGTGTTAATCTAATGATTTCCCAGGATTACATATAAGGCTAATATACAGTAACAGTTTGTATCATAAACTTTTTACAAGTAGACAATCACAGAATAAAGCAGGTCTGAGCGGAGGTTTTAAAAACATAAAATTCAGACTATATAAATAATAATGAAGTCGTAAGAGCCAAACTATTACAAATAATATGTACTAAGACTGTATCGTAAAAAGGTTTTCAAGTTATGTGAAAAATTAAGATGTGGGCTTTGATTTAAGGCACTAATTTGAACCATTTGAATGGTATGGGTTGGTTAAATAAGATGATTTCGATTTTATAAGCTTAATGTTAAAAAATTTAACATAAATTGTATCCAAAGGTTAAGGCGTAAATTATTTGAGGGTTGGTACATGTTATCAATGAAGTTTAAAAGTTATCATTTCGCTTAAAAGAAATTTTGTATATTTAATTGGGCAAATGAGAAGGCAGCTAAGCTATTAGCTTTGAATATTAGGAATTTAATTATTAAGGTATCCATGTTGGTGTAAAATTATGGCATTTTAAAGAGGACACTAGGGATGAATTTTCATTAAGGGTTTTAAGTCTTTGTATTTATTTAATGATTTAAGTTTGTAAATTTAAGAAGCTTATTTTCTTCGTAGAGATTATGAACTGAAACGTAACTTTAAAATAGTGTGTCTGAAGTATCTAGGGGTTGTGACAATTTTCGAGGTACATAAAACTTAGTATTCCAGATTTAGATTATTCTTAATTTTGCTATATTTGCATGAAATGCTGGTCTATATTAGAATTAATGAATCTTTTCAGAAGTCAGAATACCCTATTACTTCATTACTTCGTAGAAATGTTTAATCTAGTCATATAATAAAACTTTTGAATTCTTATAACTTGTATTAATATTTTGTAAACTTTTCGGCTGGAATAGATAGTATGCTTTGGAGGAAGATAAAAGTTGGACTTAGCTTATGATAAAAGTTGTTTCATCTTTGTGGTGTCGGATCTTTGCTGGTGAACAACTTTAGGATGCGAAGGAAAGAAAAGATTGGCCGGAATATATTGAAGATTAAATAAACTAAATTATGCTTGTCAATTTTAGTGTCAAAGAGTGAATGAATATTATTAGATCTCAGGAACCAACTCTTCCAATAACTTGCTGTTACATTTAACTTTAAGCAAATCCATACTTAGACAAAATGTAATTTAATTTAATCTGCATGTTCATTTGAAAGTGTGAAAGTTTGACTTTTATTTAAACACCTTATTAAGTTATATTTTGATCGAATCCAGAAATTTGGCTTAGAGAAAGTCAGTTGATTAAAAATGACATGTCTGTTAAATAAATTTTAAATGTAACTAGTTTTGATTATAGTTGAAGGCAGGATTGTTTCTTCTTATTTATCTTTCCGATGGGTTACAAATGAAAAACAGTGTTTTTGAATTTAGAACAGGATTTATGAATAAGAAGTCAACATGAGTAACCTTTTTTTCTATTCTGTCTATCAGGTTTTGCTTTTGTAAATTGATATTATTACTTAGTTTATAACGTGTACGTGTGAAAATCTGTTTTGTTATCTGACCGTGATTAGTTGTTTAGGTGGAAGGACAGCATTTATAGTGGTGTGATAATTTATAATAAACCTATGTAAAGAAACATTTTCGAAATTTTGCTTAATGCTTAATTCAATCTAACAACTTGGTTAAATGCCATCAGATTTCATTAAGGGTATTTGATTTTTTTCAATGCATGTTAAATGTTTTATACTGGTCTGCTATTCTGGATATAGTTTTGGAATAGAAGAAAGTATAAAACCATTTTAGTTGCTTTTTGTATATCATGCTTGTTGGAGGGTTTATAGATCATCATGTAGACTAGTTTATACTTGCGCTGCTTATAGCTATCATGAGTAAGTCAGAAATCAGTTCTTGCCAGATAATGTAATGTTTACTATTTTAGCAGTGCTTACAAAATGTGCTAATTGTACTCAGAGCCCTAAGAGCTATTTTAGAAGTTACATAGAGCAAACTGAGTATGTGAATGTCATCATACTTCACCATTGACATGCTTCATAAAAGGTCGAGTTGTCAGCTGCGAAATTTTCAGATATTTGTACTACTAAAGCTGATTAAAAAGGCTGGTTCTGTCCTAGGTGTCAAACTAGAGGATCTGATGGAGGTGTCCGAGAGGAGAATGCTGAAAAAGCTCCTCAGTATCATGGACAAACCCTCTCACCCCATGCACACCTCTTTGAGGAACCATCAGAGCACACAGCAAAAGACTCATTGCCCCCAAATGCAGAACTGAACGCCACAGGAGATCTTTTCTACCTGTGGCAATAAGGCTTTATAACTCCTCTTCGTTCTGTAGGTGATCTTTTCAGCCTTTGTGGCGGTATGTTAGTCCCATTATGTCATCACAAGTGGCTAGCTCATTTTGCTGAGGTACAAGTACTAAGTCACTTTTCATAACCTACACTAATAATCTGTATTTAATAATAATCTGTTATATTTGCACTATTACTATTTTTCTCTTTATTGTACTATCTTTATTTCTCTTGTTGCACTAAACATGCCAATGACATAAGAATTTCCCTAGGGTTGAATAAAGTTCTTATCTTATCTTATCTTCAGCTCCTGATGGCTGACAGTGCCTGTCCCCTTACGTTTTCTCTTCAGCATGTGGAAGGCATGCTCAATTGGATTTAAATCTGGAGCTTGGCTTAGTCATTCAAGAATTTTCCATTTTTTTGCATTGAAAAGCCTGTGTTGCCTTAGCAGTATGTTTGGGATCATTAACTTGTCATAGGATGAAGCGCTGTCCAATAAGTTTGGAGGCAATTATTGAAACTTGAGCAGATAAGATGTTTCCGTACACATCACAATTCATTGTGCCATTGTCATCAGCAGTTCCATCATTAATGAAGATGAATGTGCCAGTAGCTGTGACAGCCATACATGCTTAAGCCATGACACCCCCACCACCATGTTTAGTGGATGAGATGGTATGCTTTGGATCTTGAGTAGATTCCTTTTTGTCTTAACACTTTGCTCTTGCCATCACTCTGATGCAGGTTCATCTTTGTCTCTTCTGTCCACAAGACCTTTATCCAGAATTCTGCAGGCTCTTTTAAGTCCTTTTTCACAAATTGTAATCTGGTCGTCCTGTTTTTGTGGCTAAATAGTGGTTTACATCTTGCACTGTGGCCGCTGTATTTCTGTCCATGAAGTCTTCTGGGATATTCATTTCTGGCACACAAATCTGCCTCCTGAAGACTATTTTAGATTTGTCGGACAGGTATTTGGGGCTTTTTCTTTACCATATTGAGGATTCTTCTGTCAATAGGCAGTGAATGTCTTCCTTGGCCTACCAGTCCTTTTGCGATTGCTGAGCTCACTATGCATTTTCTTCTTAATAATATTCCAGCAAGTTGATTTAGGTACTCCTAAGGTTTTACTGATGTCTATAATGATTGTATTCTTGTTTTGCAGCCTCATAATGGCCTCTTTGAATTTTATTGACACAGCTCTTCTCTTGATGTTGAACAATATCAACCCCAGATTACAAACGGTTAGAAGGAAGAAGAGGTATCTTGTGAAGCACTGAAACACACCTGAGGAATCAGAAACACCCGTGACATCAATTGTTCCAAATATTATGGTGATCTGAAATCAGGGGACCATGTAGAAAAAGTGTTGTCATTTCTAGATGCTATGACCAAAATGTATAAAAATCCCCTTAAATGAAAGTCTGCAATGTGCACTTTAATTGCATCTGATTTGTTTGTTTTTTTAATTTTTAACTGTAGAGTAAAGAGGCAAATCAAGGAAAATGTGTCTTTGTCCCGAACACTATGGAGAACAATGTGCAATTAGAAAAGTGCGAGTTGACTTTGCAACTGAGCAGGCAGGCATGGGCTTTGGCTTAGATACTTCATTAATGAAGTTCAGCCAACTTCCAGTATTATTTAAGACTAGACTGGTGTTAGCAAATCACCCATATGTTTATTATGCCGAATAGCAGAAAATAGATGGCTTTTTTATTTAAAGAAATGCTAGTATGTTTTTTTTTGTCCGTCCATCCATCCAACCATATAACAACATCCTAACCTGCTTATTTGTGTCCTGTCCACAAGGTATTTTAATCATTATAAAAATTATAACAAAGCTGGTTCCTATTTGGCAGCATTGGGCGCAAAGCATAGAGGAAACCCTTCACAGGGTGCCACTTTATTACAGGAAACACACACATACTCATAGTCACTTAAGATAATCTAGAATAAATAAATCATCAAAGTGTAAAATTAATTACAGAGAATCAGCACTGCTAATGTTACTTTAAGTAATGTGAGAATTTCTCTCCTTATTGTGAGATGCTAAATGCATGTTTGCTAAATGTGTTGTTTACTGTATTCATTAATTTAAATTTTTATAATCAGCAGTCTGTGATGGACTGGCACCCTGTCCAGGGATTGATCCTGCCTTGCACCCTATACTTGATGGAATAGACTCCAGCTTCCCCGCATCCATGCTCATTGTAGAGCAGGTTTAGAAAATGGATGGATGGCATTACCAAATTGGCTTGTGTGTGTGTAAGAGAGTCTGTTCACTGTGCAATAGGCTGGAACCATATCCAAAGATTATTCCTGCTTTGTGCCCAGTGCTTGCTTGAACAGGCTTCAGCTTCTTCACAATCCTGCTCAGGATAAAGTAGGATTAGATAATGGATGGATGGATCAATTATTAATAAGTACCAAAAAACAAGGTAGCCAATGGAAGTGCAACTAAATTGTTGTATTCTCATATGATGTGTTTACCAAAAATGTAAGAGAAACAAAATTTTAAGGGAGCTGGGATACTAATCTACACTGGTGCACAAAGCATTTTAGTAAACATCTTTAAAATTGAGTATATCCTCTGATAAGAAATTCTGACAAGGCAGCATGAGAGCAGAAACAAAACGAAATATTCCTTAAAGAACAGAAATGAGACTCATGAAAAGCAATTGGTGTAACCAGTTAGAACAGGTGTGTAACAAGATCTTAGCAAAAGTGTTGGTCTTTTTTGTTTTATAAGGCAACAATGAGATCAATTAATAAACTGCCAGAGGAAAAAAAATGCATCCTCCAAGAGTGTGGCAGCCATTCATCAGTGGTTTAACAAAACAAAAAAATATTAATATTCTGTGCAAATTAACAATAGCTCTGTGGATAGCAATCATAATTTGACAATGGATTAGGTGAATACACACAACAAATTAGTTTAACATATACATTTAAGGAGGACATTCTGATCTGGTCGTTGCCTGTGTGGAGATCTCTTTACACAGTGATTTCTCTTGTTGGTTTTCTTTGGGTGATTTGGTTCCCCTTCCTCTTCCCAAAAATGTACATGCTAGGATACTCCGAGTGTGCCCAGTTATGGACAGGCACAATATTCAAGATTAATGAATTCCTTGCTTTCTTATGAACAATTCTCAAGAAATTCCCTCCATCTCCTTGACATCTTTTAAGTAAAAGTAAGTGGGTTTGAAATCTAGATTAATGAACACATGGATGAGTAGAGGTAATATCTGTTTGCTATCATTTTTATATAGTATTTACAAATGAATAATTCATTTTTGTTGAATGACTCTTTTCAGTAAATCATATGAATCAATTCTGAAGAACAAATACATCCAGTATATTTTTTTAAATGTGAGATGCTGCTTATTTTCCACATGAAGACACACTAAAACACACAACATGAACATTACTGTGTTATCTCCATTGGAACATTTCAGTACATGGAAAGCTGCTGCTATAAATCCTGCTCCTTGCTGTTAGCTAACATTCTAGTTGAGGATATGAACACTTAAACATTTAAACATCTTCATTTAAATCCTAAATGACTTTCAGGCATATGCAGAATTAATCCTTGCAAATGCTTTCACACAGAAACTAAATGCCTTTCTTCTTGGATAGATGTCTGACATTTTGCTTGAACTGAACCACAATTTGCTTAACAATTTTTTTTTTCCAAAGCAAAAGAGTTTTGCCACAAGTTCATTTTTGCACGAACCTTTCCACTCATCACTAGTTGAGAACCATTGCTTTAAAAATAGTCCCTTTGATGAATAATAAAGAAAAACAGCTAAAGAAAACAATTACAAATGCCTGGAAGGCACTTACCAGTCATTTCAGGAACATTCAAAATATTGCTGTACAAGAACATGTCACAAAGACTATGTTTTCTTCTGAAAGCCTACTGTGCTACTTTTTCTGGTCTTGCATGTTTGATAGCTAAAGAAACAGAACCTCACTCCCCGCAGGGCACACACACACACCAATCACACACTAGGGACAATTTAGGATCACCAATGCACCTAACCTGCATGTCTTTGGACTGTGGGAGGAAACCCACGCAGGGGGAACTTGCAAACTCCACGCAGGGAGTTTGAAAGTCTCCAATTAACATAAATGGAAACCAGGTTTTCTTTTTCAAATCAAATATCTGTACATCACTAATTAATTGTTGAGTTCCCTCTATGGCCAGTTAACAAGGATAGGAAAAGCTTAAAAAATATGCAGGGTTTTTACTGTTAGTCAGCCCTGCAGTGAGACTTCAAAAATAATCAAAATTCAATTTCAAAATAAAGCACTGGAGGGTCCACAATCAATTATGCAGAAACAGATTTGTTTAAACACACAGAAAAACAGAGTAGTTTGAAATCAATTCAAAGAAATATCTGCTAATTAAGTTTTACACACTCAGAGTCTTCAAAGGCAAAGACCAGAGTCTTGGAGCCAACTGGCTGCTCACTCTTTCTGGTGCATTCTACAAAAGAGCCTGTGCTGGGTCATTCAGTCTGATGACACAATCTTTCCATTTGATCATTTAAAGGCTCCTAGAATCTCAGATGATTTTTTTCTATGGGCAGAAAAACAGCTTGGCACCAAGTGCTACATGAAGATACAGAGAAGAGAGACAATATACAGAAAGGTCAATAACAGTTTATTGTATTACTTATATGTTTGTATAAATGATAAGCAAACAATATACACAGCTAATCAGCAGCTCTAGTCAGGGTATGCTTGACTAAACTAGTGAATCATCAGCCTGGATTGTAAAGCTGAGACTGATGGGGCATCTCTTATATAGGCAGGCAGATCAATTTACAGCTTTGGGATGCTGTAACTAAACATTTGATCTCCCACTGTTATTTGGAATCATAAGTAAGCTGGACATCTTGAGATCTCAATGTGTCTGGTTTGTAAGTAGCGATAATTTCAGATGGGTAAGCAGGCCCTTGACTATTAAGATTTTACACATTGAAAGGAGGATTTTGAAATCAGCCCTAAACTTACCTGGGAGCCAGCATCAAGACTTGCGAACTGGAGTTATGTGCTCATACGTTCTGTTTTTTGTAATGATTCTTGCATTTTGGAATAACAGAAAGTTGCAAAAAAGGACAATTTGAACAGCCAGTGAATAATGCATTGCAGTAGTTAATCCAACTAGAAATAAATGCATGAATGAATTTCCCAGTGTCCTGTAAATTTAGAAAATGCCTTAATTTTCCATCATGGTTAAGATGGAAAAAACATGTCTTAGACAATTTCATTATGTGTGTTTTAAAAGATGTGATAGTATTGAAGATAACGCCTAAATTGCATACTGATGCAGTAAAACTAAGGATGTTAGCAACTAGAGCGGCATGGTGGCACAGTGGGTAGCGCTGCTGCCTTGCAGTTAGGAGACCTGGGTTTGCTTCCCGGGTCCTCCCTGTGTGGAGTTTGCATGTGCTTCCCGTGTCTGCGTGGGATTCCTCCGGGTACTCTGGTTTCCTTCCACAGTCCAAAGACATGCAGCTTAGGTGCATTGATGATCCTAAACTGTCCCTAGTATGTGCTTAGTGTGTGTATGCCCTGCGGTGGTCAGACGCCCTGCCTGGGGTTTGTTTCCTGTCTTGCGCCCTTTGTTGGCTGAGACTGGCTCCAGCATATCCCCGTAACCCTGTAGTTAGGATATAGCGGTTTGGAAAATGGAAGGATGTTTGCAACTGAGTTAAAAGGTGATTGAATATTGTTGCAGTCTGTGAAGTTCCCCCAAATTAATACCATTCTTGTTTTATCTGTATTCAGATACAAGCAGTTCTCATCCATCCACTCCTTTTATTCACTGAATTAATTAATTTAAGGCAACATCAAACTGACATTATTTGGTTTAAAAAAGGTATAGTTGAGTGTTATCTACATGTGAGTGAAAATTAATGTTATATTTTCTAATGATAGTTCCCAACAGAAACAAGTAATGTAAAAACAATAAAGGTCCCAGTTCTGAGCCATAAGGGATACCATATTGAACTTCTAAGCATACTGAAGGAGTACTGTCAGCACGTTTCTGCACAAACTGAAATCATTTCATAAATATAAACTAAACCTTCTTAATCAAGAAGTTCCTCGCATATGCTATTGGTTAAGAACTGGTGACTGCCAATGAACAAAGAAAGCCAATTTTGACGTGGAGTTTCTGTGCACTCAGCACTAGGCAGGGACAGATTTATACACATTGTGAAAGAAATGCTCTCAACACACAGAAAAAGGTTTGGGGCAGCCAGGCATATATTGTCCCTGGCTCCAAAAGGGTCTTGTAATGAGCACTGATGTACATAGGTCGTGTTCCAGACTGAACTGATTTGACTGAGGAAAAGATGGCGGATTTAAAGGCAAAGCCCGAAAGTGATGTCATCTTGTGCTGGGACCGGAAGTGATGTCATCTGGTGCCGGGAGCCGGAAGTGACATTAAATCAGGCAGGTTTTCCTGTATTTGGCCTGCAGAGAAAACAGAAGTAGGTTTAATTGACCCCTCTGCCCACTGGCCTGGTGGGTAATTACCTCCACTTGGTCCACTCAGCTCCCTGCTAATTGCACGTGTGTGACAACATATCTCGTAACCAAAAGAGGAAAGTCACAGGCACTGTTCAGAAATGGCCAAGAAGTCAGAAATCTGATAAATGATCCCTGAAGTAACACTAAACATTGTAAACCAAGCGAGAAATGAAGAATACAGAAAATACTAAACACCAAACAGTGAGAACTTAAGAATCAAAAATGCGTTCAAGAAATAGCAAGAAGTGAAACTGGAGCACTACCATTAACAGTGTCACAAATAACAGTGGAGCCAGCATAGCAAATAAATAAGGAATACTTCTGGTCCTAAATTTGCTTATTAATTAACAACACCAGATTATAGACTTCAGATCTTTCTTTTCTCTGCCATTTATGTCAGTCTTTTAAAAAGCCAGTGAGTGCACATTCCTAAATAAATCTTCTTAGCAATAAGGTTTCACTGATAGAAATGAGCAAAAAACATTAATAAGGATAGCTGACATCCATGTCACTAATTGTCTTAACAGTAAGTGCAAAAGATCTTGAAATTGACTAAGCAATCCAACTAATTATCTGAGATAATCATGTAATCTACAGTTTCATGAAAAGTGAAATGGAAAAGAATTAGTTTTAGACTCTACCAAACCAGTTATATTTCAGTCCCATATTTGGCAAAGAGCCCTTTTTGTGCATTCCACCCTGATGATGCAGGTTACCCTTCACTTGTTTTACAAGGCTTATAAGGTTGCAAACAGCTTTTCCCAGAAGTTAGGGCAAAGACACAGAAATGAAGCCTTGGGTCCTTACGCTTCTGCTGGCTGTGGCTACATATTGTCTCAATGAAGACAGAGGTAAGGTGTCCATGTTAAATTAATGTGCTTCAGATGTTTTTAATACCAGGGATCATAACCAGTCTTGGAATAAGTGGATTCTGAAAGAAAATGAATAAATATGCTTTTGTAAAACCTTTTAAGTATTATGTCTATATGCCTTTTAATTTTTCCAGGTGACCCTAGAGAAGGTCTTTCAGAGTATGTGGCTATAGAATTGGAAGAGACTGTGGCGAATGACAATGAAGTGGGCAAACCTGGAAACTGTTTGTGTAATGGCCAAGGTATGTGTGACAAAATACATGAATTACTTGCTGTCTCCGCTTTCTGTGAAGTTTACACATCTGGGATCTCAGGCATGTCTGTTTCTTCTACTTATTCTTCTCATTCATGGTTTAGCACTCTTCTCTTTATTTATTAATCGAAATTCCTGTCCTGCTACTACTTTTTGACACTAATCAGCCACAGGTTCACATTGAAGCTGATTTCTTATCCAGGCTTATTTCAGTTTGCACAGAGGCTATTTGTTCATCTGATAGCAACTTTCCTCAATTGTATATCAGTAAGTAAACTTCAAATAAAGTAGAAAGGTCCAGTTTGTTTGAATGAAGGCTCTTTCTATTTGTATTATTCTTATTTATTGATGAACACCTTTTATATTAATAAGCAGCCTTTTTACAATGAATAATCTCACCTAAGTAAAGTGTTCCTGTTGAGGAAACAAGTGGTGAAGACACATTTAAATACATTGTAAAAAAAAGTAACAATTCACCTCATGATGTTGTTTTTGGAGGAATGATTCAGAGAAGATTAAATACATA
Organism: Polypterus senegalus; assembly: GCF_016835505.1. NCBI lineage: Eukaryota > Metazoa > Chordata > Cladistia > Polypteriformes > Polypteridae > Polypterus > Polypterus senegalus. The sequence continues at coordinate 144,918,447 of NC_053165.1, read as the reverse complement.
AATAAATATGCCAGTAAAAAAAAAAAGGAAAAAATCCAATGTCTGTATGTCTGTCCGCTTTTCACGAGAGAACTACTTAACGGATTTAGAGCATTTTTTTTCTATAATTTGCTTGAACATTACGGTTGATTTTGCGACTTCTCTCATCACTCTAAGAATCATAGTTAACTTTCAGGAGTGATATGTTTCTACTAATCGCAGACAGAGGCTGCGGGCAGATGGGAGGGGGAAGCGTGATATCAGGATTGGGGAGCCGGGCAGGGCACTCCTCACTCATGTGCCAGCATCCATTCGAGTTGTCCTACCTCTGCATTTTGGAGTGATCCTAGCCTCGCTTAGCTAGCGATACCTATTTGTTTATTGATTTATAAAGTTGATCCTGTTTCACTTTTACATGGGCAGAGCTGCAGGGGATGGCTAGTAAATAGATAAATGCAGTGTAAAATGTGACAATAAACAAGTAAAACATGATGATATGTGAGCATACATAATCAAACAAGTTATTTGTGGCATACTTGTTTATTCACCCTTCATTTATTCATTTGAGTTACACTGAACACATCAAGAAATACACAATTAAATGAAACCTGTCATTTTTACATGTCCAAGTTAAAAAGGTGGAACCTAGTGAGTCCTGTGCTTTGATTGGTGTGTCATCGGTAGAGTGAGTATAAATCTTTGGACATCAAGTGGTACATTTACAGGCAGACACCACACTTCACATTCAGACTCCTTATGATGAATTTAGTGTTTCTTGATTTAAAGTAGCTGCTTTGTGTAATCATTCTGGGCAGCCTTTGTGTCCATCACAGATGTACACAGTCACACATTTGAGCCGACACTTTGCTTGCCTTAAGGATCTGGTGGCTCATAGGCTTGTGTGACTGAGAGGATCCCCACTATCCATGATTCACCAGTCAAATAATGGTACTTGCTAAAGCCCACTCTCTCAACTTTGATGGGTGAATATTATAGTATTCATTTCAAGACACTTCTCATGTTTTATGCAGTGTTATTGAAATTAAGAAAGGAAGAAAGAAATATATAAAGAAACAAACAATAACAATAAAAACAATTTCTTGAATTACTGAATTCGAATTTATGTATGCTCACATATCATTTTGTTTTTATTTATTTTTTGTCATATTTCACAATACATTTCCATATTCATTTATTTAATTTGATTTAGTTTTCACTACATATACAAAAAGAAGCTAAATAATAATAATGCATTTTATGTTGGACTACATGTTGTAGCAGTAAGGTGCCGCTAAGATTCACAAAGTCAAGATGACAGTGATTTATTTGTTTTTATAGTGGATCCCAGAGATGTTCCCAGCCTTGGCTCGACCCACACACTCACAAACAGAGACAAAATATAGCACACTGGGAACTAACAGGAATTAATTAATATGATAACATTAATTTATATAAATGAAAACAATAATACCACCCATGTACCCCTACGGCGATATTACATTAAACATATAATCACAAACACCACACAGCAAAGTCCATGGAATACCAAACTGGATGTAATGAGAGATGGCGAGAGTAAGTCCAGAAATCTGTATGTTGAAAGGATATGAAAAAACAGTCCTACCGGTAGACACTGTAAGGTTAAAGATGGATGGATGGTTGAGGAGCGCTCCTATACTTGTGGGAAAGCTGTGAATCCACAAACAGTCCTCAGTACACAGGTAGACAGACGATCCAGACCCCAACAACGAATACAATCCAGGATACAGTGATTAAATATGGCTGAATTAACAGAAGGCAGTCCGACAGGTACATAAACACAAAATACAACAATAAAAAATACTTTTTTTCTCCTGTCGGACACCTGCCCTCCTTTTAAACCCATCTGACCACCTTTGACCCCAACAGCCCCTGCAGGGACTGCTGGGAGATGCAGTTCTAACTCACAGTAGCACTGCTACAATGCTTGATGACTTAACATCTCTTGATTTAACCTGTAACAGTTAAAACAGCCCTCAGACAAGTGCAGCATGATTATCACAATCACCATTTGCTGAATCAACTTATTCCATTACAGTATGTTGAGGAGAAATTTTTTTCCCTGTAGAATCAGACACAAGTAGATGGGGTTCCAGTCCATTGCAGACCCTGCTCTTTCAAACCCACAGTCATTCACACAAAACATATTTTTGTTGCTAATCAATCTAACATGCAGTAGAATTTATATATATATACTAGCTGTGTACGCCCGTGCTGTAAAAAGCCAGGGGTCCTAGAAACTATTGAAATCATCAGAAAAAAAATTGAAATGTAGAGATGTCAGGTAATTGAAAGGAACTACTCTGGGCATCTCTCTTCTAGAAGGTTTTGCATTGCAGACGTGCTTGCATCGCGGCTAAGTGACTGCCTTTCTTTGGAGGTTTCCTTTTGCCGCCATTCTCACTTTGCTTGTGTTTTAGTGGCAGGAGGAAAAATAAAAAGGATACCATATTGCTGTTGTGCTCAATCACTTCTGTATTAGCAGCTAAGCAATTGACTCTTTCTTCAGAGGTTTCACTTTGGCAATGTGCTGGCCTCGCTTGTATATCCTCACTGGTGGAACCCTTAGCCCGACTCCACCTGTCACTTCCAGGCTGGACAGATACACACATTTCCACCTGTAGACGCTTATATATGATATATATATATATAGAGAGAGAGAGAGTGGCGCTATATAGGCACCCGACCTGACGCAGACTGACAATGGAGGCATGTGTACAAACCAAAAAAAAAGATTTCGTTTTTCTTCTTCACCTGTGGGGCAAGTCTTCCCCGAGTCCCACAGGTATTACACAATCCCAACACAACAAGCACACAAAAGCAGAAACACAAATAAAGTTTCTTCCTCCACTACTCCCAAGCAGCTTCGCCCTCCTCCTCCCAACTCTAGGAGCCTAGAGTAGTGGCGGCAGGCTCCTCTTATAGCCCACCCGGGTGTGGCTGCATCACCGCCTACACGGGCTCAGGAAGCCGTGCAGCTCCCCCTGGTGGTGGCCACAGAGCTCAACAGGGCTGAGCTCTGGTGTTCCACGATTGTGGCCCCGATGCAACCTAGGGGGGCAGCCACCAAACATTCTGGGGACAAAGTGTGCAGCCCATGTTCCCCCAGATTCAGTGCCAAGGGGATGTCCCGGCACAATATATATACTGTATATATATATATATTTATTTATTTATATATATTTATATATATATATATATATATATATTAAATATTATTTATTTATTTATATTTATATATATTTGGGAGGTAGGCAGTGGTAGCGCTGTACATAATTTAAAAAAATCTGATTGGCACAGTGAGCACTTTAATGGAAGCACAAAGGATTTAGGTGCTTCATGGCACCTTTGAAATTCAAAAAGCATTAATGACTACATTAAGTCATTGACCCAGAGGCAGCATTTCAGGATTGCCAATGTGCTCTTAGAGAAACGTTTAAACATACGGTAAATGCATGATCCTGGGTGGGCACAGTGGTTTGTGCTGCTGCCTCACAGCTCCAAAGATTTGGCTTGATTCCCAGAGGGAGTCCTATCTATGTAGTATCTGCACATTCTCCTTATGTTTATTTAGGTTTCTTCTCTCATCTCATAGGTTTGCTTGTGAGGTTAGCTGGCGGCTAGAAATTTGCTTAAGTACACACCTTGCACTTAATGCTTCTGAGATGCCTTCTGTGTTCCAGCTCTCCTGCAGTGAAATTGGATAGGAAATTAATGTTGTAAAATAATGAACCCTCACTGAAATCATATTGCAGTTTTAATGCAATGCAGGTAGGACCACTGAGAAATTAAATTTTTCTAAATTGAAATAGTTTTATAATTTGAGTAGTATCACTGAGTGCTTGAATTATTATAATCAGAAAAAAATGTAATTGCCAGAAGTGTTATTGCTTAAATAAACTGCTGCTTTCATACCTAAGCAGTGCTGTGTTTTGAAAGTAAAATAATAGTCTTACCCTTCCTGCAGAAAACTGGTCATGTGAGAACAACAATGTGCCATTGTTTCAGGTTCTCTCCACCTCATTTAATGTTCAAGTAGGTCACTGTTCTTGCAGTAAGGCATGCAGTTTGAAAAAACAACCAAGATCAGGAATACTATACAGTTCAAGTTGCACATTCTTGGTAAAAAAATGTTAAACCTTCAGATATTTCTAGTTTCTTATGTTTCACCAGGATGGTAAGCACTGCCACCTCATATATCCAGCATTGAATCACTCACCTAGTTGTTACTACTCAAGAGTTTGCATGTCCTTCCATGTCAATGTGGTATTTTGTCT
>NC_053165.1:144898397-144913652 GCF_016835505.1 Polypterus senegalus | reverse complement strand
AAAAACACAAAAATATTCATGCATTTATTTCTAGTTGGATTAACTACTGCAATGCATTATTCACTGGCTGTTCAAATTGTCCTTTTTTGCAACTTTCTGTTATTCCAAAATGCAAGAATCATTACAAAAAACAGAACGTATGAGCACATAACTCCAGTTCGCAAGTCTTGATGCTGGCTCCCAGGTAAGTTTAGGGCTGATTTCAAAATCCTCCTTTCAATGTGTAAAATCTTAATAGTCAAGGGCCTGCTTACCCATCTGAAATTATCGCTACTTACAAACCAGACACATTGAGATCTCAAGATGTCCAGCTTACTTATGATTCCAAATAACAGTGGGAGATCAAATGTTTAGTTACAGCATCCCAAAGCTGTAAATTGATCTGCCTGCCTATATAAGAGATGCCCCTTCAGTCTCAGCTTTACAATCCAGGCTGATGATTCACTAGTTTAGTCAAGCATACCCTGACTAGAGCTGCTGATTAGCTGTGTATATTGTTTGCTTGTCATTTATACAAACATATAAATAATACAATAAACTGTTATTGACCTTTCTGTATATTGTCTCTCTTCTCTGTATCTTCATGTAGCACTTGGTGCCAAGTTGTTTTCCTGCCCATAGAAAAAAATCATCTGAGATTCTAGGAGCCTTTAAATGATCAAATGGAAAGATTGTGTCATCAGACTGAATGACGCAGCACAGGCTCAACTAGAATGCACCAGAAAGAGTGAGCAGCCAGTTGGCCGAGGTCTCCAAGACTCTGAGTGTGTAAAACTTTGCCTTTGACTTTGTTTGCTATAATTGATTGTGGACCCTCCAGTGCTTTATTTTCTCCAGGGCTGACTGGAGTTTTTGTTTTCCTATCCTTGTTAACTGGCCATAGCTCAACAATTAATTAGTGAACAGATATTTCTGGTTTCCATTTATGTTAATTGGTTTCAAACTACTCTGTTTTTCTGTGTGTTTAAACAAATCTGTTTCTGCATGTGTGCCATGCAGGGCACAAAGCAGGAATAATCTTTGGATATGGTTCCAGCCTATTGCACAGTGAACAGACTCTCTTACACACACACACATTCACACACACACACACACACAAGCCAATTTGGTAATGCCATCCATCCATTTTCTAAACCTGCTTTACAATGAGCATGGATGCGGGGAAGCTGGAGTCTATTCCATCAAGTATAGGGTGCAAGGCAGGATCAATCCCTGGACAGGATGCAAGTCCATCAGAGACTGCTGATTATAAAAAATTAAATTAATGAATACAGTAAACAACACATTTAGCAAACATGCATTTAGCATCTCACAATAAGGAGAGAAATTCTCACATTACTTAAAGTAACATTAGCAGTGCTGATTCTCTGTAATTAATTTTACACTTTGATGATTTATTTATTCTAGATTATCTTAAGTGATTATGAATGTGTGTGTGTTTCCTGTAATAAAGTGGCACCCTGTGAAGGGTTTCCGCTATGCTTTGTGCCCAATGCTGCCAAATAGGAAAAAGGGTTTTTCATAATTTTTATAATGATTAAAATACCTTGTGGACAGGACATGAATAAGCAGGTTAGGATGTTGTTATATGGTTGGATGGATGGACGGACAAAAAAAAAACCTACTAGCATTTCTTTAAATAAAAAAGCCATCTTTTTTTTGCTATTCGGCATAATAAACATATGGGTGATTTGCTAACACCAGTCTAGTCTTAAGTAATACTGGAAGTTGGCTGAACTTCATTAATGAAGTATCTAAGCCAAAGCCCATGCCTGCCTGCTCAGTTGCAAAGTCAACTCGCACTTTTCTAATTGCACATTGTTCTCCATAGTGTTCGGGACAAAGACACATTTTCATTGATTTGCCTCTTTACTCCACAGTTAAAAATTAAAAAACAAACAAATCAGATGCAGTTAAAGTGCACATTGCAGACTTTCATTTAAGGGGATTTTTATACATTTTGGTCATAGCATCTAGAAATGACAACACTTTTCTACATGGTCCCCTGATTTCAGATCACCATAATATTTGGAACAATTGATGTCACGGGTGTTTCTGATTCCTCAGGTGTGTTTCAGTGCTTCACAAGATACCTCCTCTTCCTTCTAACCGTTTGTAATCTGGGGTTGATATTGTTCAACATCAAGAGAAGAGCTGTGTCAATGAAATTCAAAGAGGCCATTATGAGGCTGCAAAACAAGAATACAATCATTATAGACATCAGTAAAACCTTAGGAGTACCTACATCAACTTGCTGGAATATTATTAAGAAGAAAATGCATAGTGAGCTCAGAAATCGCAAAAGGACTGGTAGGCCAAGGAAGTCATTCACTGCCTTTTGACAGAAGAATCCTCAATATGGTAAAGAAAAAGCCCCAAATACCTGTCCGACAAATCCAAAATAGTCTTCAGGAGGCAGATTTGTGTGTGTCAGAAATGAATATCCCAGAAGACTTCATGGACAGAAATACAGTGCCACAGTGCAAGATGTAAACCACTATTTAGCCACAAAAACAGGACGACCAGATTACAATTTGTGAAAAGGACTTAAAAGAGCCTGCAGAATTCTGGATAAAGGTCTTGTGGACAGAAGAGACAAAGATGAACCTGCATCAGAGTGATGGCAAGAGCAAAGTGTTGAGACAAAAAGGAATCTACTCAAGATCCAAAGCATACCATCTCATCCACTAAACATGGTGGTGGGGTGTCATGGCTTAAGCATGTATGGCTGTCACAGCTACTGGTACATTCATCTTCATTAATGATGGAATTGCTGATGACAATGGCACAATGAATTGTGATGTGTAGGGAAACATCTTATCTGCTCAAGTTTCAATAAATGCCTCCAAACGTATTGGACAGCGCTTCATCCTATGACAAGTTAATGATCCCAAACATACTGCTAAGGCAACACAAGTTTTCAAAGCAAAAATGAAAATTCTTGAATGACTAAGCCAAGCTCCAGATTTAAAAGTCAATTGAGCATGCCTTCCACATGCTGAAAAGAAAACGTAAGGGGACAGGCACTGAGCCATCAGGAGCTGAAGATAAGATAAGATAAGAACTTTATTCAACCCTAGGGAAATTCTTATGTCATTGGCATGTTTAGTGCAACAAGAGAAATAAAGATAGTACAATAAAGATTTAAAAAGAGAAAAATAGTAATAGTGCAAATATAACAGATTATTATTAAATACAGATTATTAGTGTAGGTTATGAAAAGTGACTTAGTACTTGTGCCTCAGCAAAATGAGCTAGCCACTTCTGTGATGACATAATGGGACTAACATACCGCCACAAAGGCCGAAAAGATCACCTACAGAACGAAGAGGAGTTATAAAGCCTTATTGCCACAGGTAGAAAAAGATCTCCTGTGGCGTTCAGTTCTGCATTTGGGGCAATGAGTCTTTGCTGTGTGTGCTCTGATGGTTTCTCAAGGAGGTGTGCATGGGGTGAGAGGGTTTGTCCATGATACTGAGGAGCTTTTTTTGAGCATTCTCCTCTCGGACACCTCCATCAGATCCTCTAGTTTGACACCTAGGACAGAACCAGCCTTTGAATCAACTTGTTCAGCCTGTTGTGTCGTCACCGACTGCCCCAGCTCACAGCTGCAAAAAACACACACTCTCCATCACAGAGTGATAAAATATTGCAAGCATTTTCCTGCATGCATTAAACGACCTAAGCCTCCTCATTAGATAGAGCCGCTATTCCCTTTCTTGATCACAGTGTCTGTGTTCTTGGACCAGTCAAGTTTACTGTCAATGTGTACTCCCAGGTACCTATAGTCCTCAACTACTTCAACCTCCATTCCTCTGATAGTGACAGGGGTGGAAGGAGGAGCCCGCTTCCTAAAGTCCACCACCAGTTAGTTCCTTTGTCTTTGTGATGTTTAACTGTAAATGATTCTGCTACACCACCCAACAAAGCTTTCCACCACACACCTATATTCCTCCTCCTGACCATCCCTGGTATAGGCCACAATGGCAGAGTCATCAGAAAATTTCTGCAGGTGACATGACTGAGACCTGCACCTGAAGTCAGACGTGTAGATGGTGAAGAGGAAAGATGATAGGACAGTTCCCTGCAGCACCCCAGTGTTGCTCTTGATGCTTCAGAGTGGCAGCTCTTCAGTTGGACATGCTGTGGTCGATTGTTTAGATAGTCCGTAATCCAGGCTACAAGTGGGGCGTCTACCTGCATTTCTGTAAGCTTATTCTGTGATTTCTGTGAGCTTATAACGATGGCTGCATTAGAGGCTTGGCAGAGCATAACTGCAGAAGATCCTCAGCACATGGTGATGCCTATGAATCGCAGACTTCAAGCAACCATTGCATGCAAGGGATATGTGACAAAGTGCTAAATATGACTGCTTTAATAGACCTACCACTACTGTGTCCCAAACATTATGGTGCCCTGAAATGAGAGGAGCCATGTATAAAAAGTGTCATTTTTACATGCTGTGACTGAAATGTATGCAAATACCCTTAAATGAAAGTCTGCAATGTGCACTTTAATCAGACCTGAATTGCTTGATTTGTAATGTTAAGCTGTTAAGCAGAGGGGAAATACAGGAAAAATGTTTCTTTATCCCAAACATTATTGAGGGCACTGTACATTATAAAGTAAGATTATAGGAGCAACACCACTAGTTCACTGCTTGTCTTTTTCATGAGCAGGCAGCTCACTAAATCTACAGTTTGATGAATAAACAAACAAGTAATGTCTATGAGATGACACATTATGCTTACATGACTGTTCACTCATCACATTCTACCAAGCACAGCAGAAAACCCTGCATGACAAGAGGGGACTTTATGAAAGCCAAAGTTGTGCTGCGACTAGTGGGCTTCTTATCACCATGAAAAGATCTCTATTCTGATTACCAGAAATCCCCTGTGTTACTTCTTTAAAAAACAGAACTGGAAAGATAAACTTAAGAAGAACACAATAATGGGCCCTGTCAAATCTATTAATCAAAATGTGTCCAGGAAGTTGATTTAACTTTACTTTTGTTTCACCAGGTGCCATGAGACCTATTTACCAGTCACAACTGACTTGCTCTAAGTAGCCAAATTTTCTTGGATTCTGTCCAAAATAGTAACTTGATAACAAGGATGTTTAAAATAAATAAGTCAGACCAATCTTCTCACTTTTTCAAAATGAGACATGAGAAGCAGGTTAACCAGTGAAAATTTACATTTTGTCTAAGGTTATGGATTGTGCTAAAGAAAATGTACTACAGGGTGCCAAGTATGGAGAAGAGTAGGGGGATTCCATTGTAGATCTCTGAATTAAAATATTGATTCATCTTTGAGTCTTAATTGACAGGTAGAAAGTTTATTGTTAGTTATGGTAATTATACTTCAAATCACATGATATCCTGGGCCTGCTACTCTTTTCAATCTAATTCCTTACCTTAGGTCAGATTATCTCTAGGCATAACGTGAGCTACAACAGCGATGCTGATGACACACAACTGTAATTATCAATAGCGCCTGGTGACCCCAACTCTTGTCTCACTGACCAAATGTCTTACTTGTGTTTCTGGATGGATAAGTAGTAATTTTCTCAAAGTAAATAAGGAGAAATCAGAAATCGTAGTAATTGGCAAAATGGATGTAATGAGGGTATTAGAAGTAAATGTGATCCATTAGGCTTAAAAGTCAAGATAGAGGTAAAGAATTTAGGGGTAATTCTTGACTCCGACCTGAATCTGAATCATATATTAATCAGATCACTAGGACAGCATTTTTCACTTAAAGAAATATAGCAAAAGTTAGACCCTCATATCTCTGCAAGATGGAAAAACGAGTTCACGCTTTTGTTTTTAGTCGACTAGATTACTGTAACGCACTCCTCTCAGGACTACCCAAGAAAGACATCAATTGGTTGCAAGTACTGCAGAATACAGTTGCCAGAATCTTAACTACGAAAAGAAAATCCAAGCACATCTCTCCAGTTTTGATGCACTACATTGGTTACCTGTGCCATTTAGAATTGACTTTAAAATACTGCTTATGGTTTACAAAGCCTTAAATAATCTCGCTCCATCCTATATTTCAGAATGCCTTTCCATTTACACCCTATATCATAACCTTAGATCTTCAAATAAGTGCTTGCTTATAATTCCAAGAGCTAAACTTAAAAGAAGTGGTGAGGCTGCCTTCTGCTGTTATGCACCTAAAATCTGGGAATAGCTTACCGATAGAAATTCACCAGACTAATACGGTGAAGCTCTTTAAAAACTGCTTAAACCCATTATTTTAACATGGCTTTCTAATAGCTTTATTTAAGTGTAACCTTGATATTCTGTATATGCATTTATCTTTTAATTTTTTTCAAGACTTCCAAATCCATACTAACCCCTACGCTCTCTGCTGTTCCTTTTAAGGTTTTCACCTCCACCACCCGATCACAGCACCATGCAGTCCCAACATTGATGGATTAAAGGCCAGAGGCCCACATGACCATCAATTCTTTCACATGAAGCTTGAAAACCATATGGACTGACTGAGATCATTTATGTTACATAGAATGCCTAGTTGTGGTTGGGTGGTCTCGTTGCTCGAACCCTTGCAGATTTTGTTTTTTTTTTCTTCAGACGTCTGGAGATTTTTTGTTTTTTCTGCCCTCCCTGGCCATCAGACCTTACTTTATTCTTTGTTAATTAGTATTCTTCATCTTGTAAAGAACTTTAGCTACATCATTTGTATGAAAACGTGCTCTACAAATAAATGTTGTTGTTGTTGTAGGTCCTGGGAAACTCACGCTGATTAAACCACATCACTGGATGTAACAGGGACTTTGCTGAGTATAAAAGATAACATCTTGATTAGCATTTCTATCTGTCCATCTATCTATTATCAAATCAGCTCAGTCCACTGCAGAGCTGTGAGGCCATTTGGTAGAAGCCATTACAAAGCCTTAACAAGGTGCCAACCTCTGTTAAAATGCAGTGACACACAAGCCCACACTCACTTATCCATTAAATTAACCTCGGGATGTGGATTAAAATCAGATCATCCAGAAAAAAAAAAAGCACAGACAGACATGGATAGAATGTGACAACGCACACAAAGAGTGTCTGAACAGAGTCTGGTATACAACTGGCCATCAAACACTCTATAGCTGAGAATTGACATTAGATTTCTAAACCAAAGCTGACATAAAATATTGACATTGAATTATTCATTATAAACATAGGGGCCACAGACGTATCTTTAGTACTACCGTAGTGGCTGTAGGTTTTTGTTCCAGCGAATTTCTTAATTAATAGCAAATTACTGCTGCTAAAGGATCATACTTTTTGTTTCATTTTTAATTTAACTGCAGTGGGCTGGCACCTGCCCGGGTTTGTCTCCTGTCTTGTGCCCTGTGTTGGCTGGGATTGGCTCCAGCAGACCCCCGTGACCCTGTAGTTAGGTAATAACAGGTTGGATAATGGATGGATGGATGGATTATTAATTAATACACATTTTAAGATTCTGAAACTAAGCAGTGCCTGTAAAATGTATTCACCCCTTGGAAGTTTTCATTTCCTTGTTATACAGCTGTGGCTGGGTGCAGGAATGACAGGTCGCGGAAGGATAAAAGTTGGAATGCCAACCAGGCTGTCCCTTTAAATAAAAAAAAAATCAAACAAAAGAAACATCTCTTGGAACTGAGATTGAGGCCCCATTCAGAATGCTCCAATTACCCGGTCCCAGCAAAATTTCATTAGGAAATGTCTGCCCAGCTTGTGTAACTTGGCCACCAAGAAAGATGTGGAAAAATGAAAACAGGGAGGAATGAATCGTAGAATTAGTCATTTCAGAATTGCTCTTCTGCAGATTGACTATGATTTGTTATTACACCATAATTTTGCAGAGTCCTCATTTTTTATTGTAACTAATCAGGGTCATCCTGTTTGTTAGGTGGCAAAGTTGTAAGGTATTGTAATTAGGGAGAAGTTGTGACTGTTTGTTCCATTCAAAGTGTCTGTTTCAGAATCTGTGGTATATAATGCTTTCTGAGAACATTTTATCAAGTTTAATCACTTTAAAAATTACTTTGATTCACTGCTTAGCCCAAAACCTGAAAGACTTTTCAAATAAGGTCACACTTTTGAAATGAAGACCCTGCCTCCCTAGATAAAAGGTTCCTGTCTTCAGCTTCAAAGTATAACCCCATGCTAATGGGTTCCAGGTTTTGGGCTACTTTTGTTTTACTGGAGGAATCAATTTAACAATATTTTACTAAAAATACATGGATTTTACAATTTAAAGTATATGACTGGATGACTTGACATGGTTGTGCACCACAATAATGTGGGGGAGTTTTTTCATGGATGTTTGATTTTGTTTGTTGTTGTCCAGCATTGGTTGCCATCTCCTTGATTAAAGCATACACTTTTTAACTCCATTCTTCAAGAAAGATGAGGTTGAAAATTTTAATGCATTTAATAATAAAATGCATTGCAATGGTGATGGAGTATCACAAAATTTATAGAGTAAGGTTATGTACTATGTTAGTTATGAATGCAGTGAGAAGTGAAGTGAAAACACCTTTATTGGCTAACTGAAAGATAACAATATGCAAGCTTTGAGACAGCTCGACCACTTCTTCAGGCAAGTTGTAGTCAACTACAAGATTTGTACTAATAAATGCTTTTATACAAATGTTTGTGTTTTTATCTTTAAGAAAATTCAATAAAGTCTCTTTAAAAGGATTGTAATGAATAATTTAGATAGATGAAGTGGGATAGATAGATAGATAGATAGATAGATGATAGATAGATAGATAGATAGATAGATATTTTTTTAACCCCAAGGGAAATTACAATGTATGGGATTTTTGTGATAATGTGGGGATGTGTCATCTTTAATGAAATTTTGGCATTTTATTTTTTGATTTTTTAATACAAATATTATGTGAAGTGTTGAATGAGAAACATAGTAACTGGACAGACAAAGAATCTGTCCTTTTTTTAAAGGGTATTTCCCCAGTGATACCATCATGGTCCCAACCCTTTGAATTGTTTTAATTCTGAACTGTTTGGAATTTTTTCAGGGTATTTATTTTTGTCAGTCAGGATCTTCGGCATTGCGGGTGTAATGATATCATTGCACAAAAAGGGGGGTACGATACAAATATCAGGTTTTGGATGCAAACTAAAAAATCAAATTTTTGTTCTTTTTTTAGCTTTTTTGGGAAAAAATGACATTTAGGTAGCGGGAACATTTTTTTTGTTTTACCATTGATGTCCCTTGCAGTTTGAATTTGATGATCAAATTATTTGTTATTTTTGGTTTTGAATTTCTGTATTCAAAGACCACATTCGGGTTTCCCCCTGTTTGTGGTTAAAACATTTTTACTTATTAAATGAAAAATTTAAAATAGCAAATTTTGAAAGCCCGGGGGCCTCATGAAAACCCCGTGTGTAGAATTACCAAAATATAAAGGACAAAGCGAAAGGGCAAAAAAAAAACCCAGATATAAAGTATTCCCCTTCCACGTTTTTCTTTAAAAAAATTGCCCCTGAAAAAAAAGCAACTGCAGCACCCTTTGTCCCCCGCTCCCCCCAAATTACCCTTTTTAAATATGAAAATAAAATAAATAGCCCTTGCCAGTGTTCTGTGAAAAAAACAAGAAAGTAAGGGGAAAAAAAGAATTTAAAATCCCAATTGGGGAAAAAAAAACATACTATTTTTGGTTTAAAAGTGATATAAAAACAAAAAGGAAGTTGACTGAGTGACATAGAGTTAGAAGTAAATAAGTTCAGAAAGTCACAATAAATAAATAAAGTTGTTGGAATAAAGTCACCTTTAAAAAAGATAGTCTAGCCCACCGCGGTTCAAATGAAGTTTAGGTACAGAGAACAAAAAAATAGGGAACAATGAGAAAAAGGAAATGTCAATTTTGACCCCAAAATTTCCACTTTAATCAGTAGTTTGTTTGCATTAAAGAAACCCAAAAAAATTTAACTTTAAATTGTTTAACTTACTACAAACCCAATCATAACTGTGATTTAAATTTTTGTTTTTATATTTTTTCTTTTATATTGTGAATTCCCCCAACTGGACACAGAATATTAATTCGGATATTAGAGCTCTTGAAAAATTTTAATTTTAAAATGTATCCCTGATATATTTTCTGATATAGGTTTAAAGCTTTTAAAACATGGGACCATGGTAAGTGATAGAAAAAGAGCTGGTCCCACAAAACTCCCCCCAAAAGATGTTTGCTGCACCGACACCTTTGATGAAATAATTTTTACAGTATGTCTTTTCAAACGATAACCCCCTAATTTCTTTCCCTTTTTCTCCCAAGTAACCAGTCCCCACAAAACAGCTCTTTGATGTTAAGCCATCGTAAGCAAAACGGCAATTCTTCAAATTTTTTAAGGGAAATTGAAATATTTTGTACATGTTTAATTAGTCTATCCATCTTCCAGTGACCAGCCCCCAAAGTAAACAAGGGAGGAACAATCCCCGAAAGAGGAACAGATGGTAAGTCCCATTTTTAAATGTTTAATTATTCAAAATTGATTTTTTTGATGTTTTAAATTTTTTTTTGTGAATTAATATAAATATTTTTGCATTTCATCTTAAATGATTCCATCATATGTAAAAAGTTTTATAAAGGGGTGGTTTAATAATAATATTAAAATTATTAATATATAATAAATTAATAATATTAATAATATAATTTGTAGTGCAAGTTTAATGGGGGATTGTATTTTTTGTACAAAAGCCTAAAAAAAGGGGCTCATTGATTGCATTTATAGTTCTTGGATGAAACTGTTTCGAACCGGATTTTCAGGAAAAACTGGGGGTTCCCCATGAAAGCAATAAACAGCATGGTGAGGGGAGCGGGTTGATCTTATACCTAAATTTCTTCCGATCAGATTGCACACTCAGATACAGGGGGTAAAAAATCATGGCGATTGAGAGGGAACAAGCTTAAAAGGGAATTTTGTAAGGGAACTATGCGCCAAGCATTTAACTAGGGAAAATGTGGCCCTTTCAAACAAGTTTAGGTTTCATCACCTTTGGGGGAAATGGGGGAGTACACAACATTTTTTTATGCACCATTTTTACATGACCCCAGGGAAAATTGGGACACCAAAAAAGGGGGAAGGCAAGAGAATAGTCCAAAACTAGAGGCTCAAACCTGGTGGAAACCCCAGTGTCAAATCAAATTACAAAAAAAAATCCCAGGCAAAATAAACTTTTGATGTGATCTTCTGCAGTTCGGGCCCCCCAGCAATAGTAATGTGATGTTATTTGAAGATGCTAAATCCCCTTTTTACAAATGAAATGGGGGAAATTTTTGTAAAAAGATGGTGGGGAAGGTGCACAAAAATAACAGAAAAAGTATTGACAAAAAAAAAAAGCAAAATATTTGGGAAAAAAGGCAGGGGAATAAAATATCAAAAAGTAAAAGGCAAACTCCCGCCCATTGCCTTTTATTTTTTGTTAATGACAAATTTTTTCCCCGGTTAATTTTAACAGATTTTGTGATAGACATTGTGGAAGTCCAGCCCTGGGAAAAGACGGGGGAAACACCCAAAGGCTCAAAACAAGTTTTTATTCCCATCCAGTTCAATTTTTTGGTTGGCTTCCCCCTTACCCCTCCCCCCCCCCCAAAAACCCGGGACTGCTCTCTCTGGTCCGGGGGGAGGCAAGGCCCCCTCCCGGTCCTTTCCCGGGCTGGGGCCCGCCCCCGCCAAACAGGGAAAAAAATGGTTTTTTACCCAAAAAAACGTTTTCAGTTTTGTAATGCAATTTTGTTACAATAATGATTGGGATTCAAATTTTCTTTGACTTGATCTTTTAAACAGTTAAAAGCACACATTTAAACACAGTTAGCAAGGGTTAGGCTTCATGTTTTTTTAAATTTTTTCTTTTTGTCTGGGGAAATCAAAAGGGGCAAAGTGACAGTAAAGTTCAATGATTTTTTTCATGAGCTTTTAAACAGTTATAAACAAAAGTTTTAATATTTTACGAAAATTCATTTCTGTGCCTTTTTTTTTAAATCACTACGATAAGATTAAAGATTAAAGGATTCCCCCATTTTTTAAAGGGGGTTTAAATTTTTCTTGGAGTGTAATGAGTATAAAGACCCACCCTTACTCTTATCATGTTATAAGGATTTATTGTATTTTTTTTAACTTTAACATTTTCCATCAAAGTCATTTTAAAGGCTAAAAGATTACAAAACCTAAGAATCGGGGGAAAGTTTAAACCCCGACAGATTTTATCAGTAAGAATAAAAATGACCCTTTAAAATAAGGGGTTGTTAAAGTATAAAAAACACCATATCAAACAATTCTAAAAACCACACAGCAAACAGATAATAGAACAAATAGCATAAAAAAAAAAACTCAAAAAGAATACAGAATAACAGAAAATAAAACCTAAAAGGCAATAAATTAACTTTTTTACACCAAAGTGGTGGCAAAATTACATTTACCTGAATGGCAGCACCCAAAGGGAAAGACTAGATAAAGGGGAAAGCAAAGGCCCGGGGAGAAATTTTACCATACAGTGTATGAGTTAAAAACGGTAAGTAGTTCCCATGCCTCTCAGATTTAAAAGCAGTGTTCTATCAATTCAGTCACCCAAAGAAAGGGCTAATGATGCAATGTGACCGGGGGAATAAGAAGACACAAGATAATCGAAAAACAGGCAAAGGCCTGAACCAGGGCAAAGAGATCATGTAAAAACCCAAATGTCGAAAAAAACTCAAACCAAACCAAAAAAAAATTTAGCTGCCTGAAAATCTTTCCTTAAATAAAACAACTGTCCACAATTTCTTTTAGAATTCACCCAGATGCTTGATCCCAAAGGCCATTTTTTCATAGCCTTCAATTACATGGCATTCAACAAATGTCATTGTCAAAACAAAAAGCTCTGTTTTACCTGAAAATGGGTCCTGATCAAAAACAAGATAGAAAAAATTTTAAAAGGTAAAATATTCAACAAAAAAAAGGCCCCAAAAACAAGAAACAACGGGGGATACATATTTAAATATTTTTTATCTAGCATGGTAAACAGGCTTTTGCATCAGCATTTTTTGTTCCCCTTTCCAAAAATGAAATAAATTAAACTGTATACAAAAAAATGATAAAGAAAAACCATCAATTGCACATACAGATTTTTCATTAAAAGGGTTTTTGTTAATAATCAGTTTTTTTTCTGACTCTTTTATATATAAAAAGTTCCCAAATAAAATAAAAAAAAATTTTTTAAAAATCGCACCAAATCATACTTTTTTCCAAGGTCACAACCTCGGGTTTTTACTTTGGGGAGCCGCTATCCCTTTCCACCGGTCCCCCATTAAAAGGAAACATCAATTTTAAAGTATTGTTTTTTTTTTTTCTTTTAATACATTAGTTCAAGAATGGTTTCCATGCTTTTTATTAGGTACGGGAAAATTTTTCTAGAAGGTGCTCTCATTAATAAGGTCTTTTTTGGGACCCAAGAAAAGAAGAACTAAAAAAAAAAGATCAAATTGTATCCCCCTTTCAATTACACAAATAGATGGGTTTAAAAAAAAAAAAGCAACAATAAATATACCAACAAAAACCACAACTAAAAAAAATGACCACTTTTAAAATCAATTTTGAAAAGATAAGAGGTTCCGGTTTCTAGAGTAAATTTTTAGTTACAGAGTACAGGGAAATTCTTCTTGTATGTCAACCTCTCTGATTCTTTGTGTAAGTAAAACACCCCAAATTTTAAAATTCTCTTTTTATTCCCTGAAAAAGATGAAAATTAGGAAAACAATCAGAGGGACAGTATAAAACCGATTTACTTGAGAAATAATGTGCCTCGTGGATTTTTTAGGTTTAAAATAAGTAAATTTTAAATGTGGTAGAAACCACATTGTCAGCATACATTGATACACTTTAAGACTATATCACATTTCAAATTTAAATTACAATTTGGTTTCTGTAAATTAAAAACATCTATCCAAAAATTTTTAAATTTCCCTTTTTAAATTTTTTTAAACACTCAAAATATAATTTTTAAAAATCATTTAACCTTTTATTTTCCAGGACATGTTAAATCCTCATTTTATTCCCCTTAAAAATTTTATGTGACATTTACTGACAGGTTATGGTTATTTAGTAATTAAAAATAAAATTAAATGATCAAAAACAATCCACGAATTAAAAAATTAACCCCGTCCATGATCCGGGGGCCCAAAAACAGATGATAGGGTTCTTAAGGATGGGTGCTAACCCCAAGGTCACTTACGATCAATTTCCTATCACCCATCATATTTAAAAAAACAGAGTGTATAAAAATAATGCAAAACTGGAAGAAAATACCCCTGACATAGACAGTAAGACCTGGCATTGAAACTTGGGGCCCCATGGCATTAGCTACAGGGTTAACCAACACTGCTAACTGAGATCATTAAGTTCAAAATCAATTAACTACAAATCTATCACTTTTTAAGTTTAAAAAAGCTAATTGCATATTTGGCTAGGTTAAAAAAGGATATCAAAAAAACAATTGTCAAAGCTGAAAATGCTAACCAACATCAAAATTAATTTCCACCGAAACTTTAAACACTGAAAGAAAAACAAAGCTTGAAAAGGGGGAAAACCACAATCTTTGGACAACCAAATGCAAAAGGGACCTTTATATGTTTAACCTGCTTACAAAGGGAAAATGAAATCAACTAATAGTTATACATCAGGGTAAAATGAAAAGTCAAATTGGGAAAAAGAAGTTCCCTTTTCATAGTGTAAATAGAAAAAAAGATACCAAGTATGAGATTGGGAAAAAAGGAATTAATGATCAGAACTGAAGTGTGTGTGCAAAAAGTACATTCTAATTAGTCAATCAAGGGATGTAAAAAAAGCCCCACAGGTTGGTTTTTTAGTGCAAGGGGAAATTTTTTTCAACAGACAAAAAAACCCCAAGTGACCAACTGATGAACTTTTTAAAAAGTTATCCAACCAAAAGAAAATGTTCAAATTTTGCAAAAAGTCATCCAAAATTTTTCCTTTTAAAAATTTAGACACCACCCCAGAGCAATGAAAGGGGAGGTGTCCAGGACTTCTTCTCTGTCATTTTACCTTTCCGGGTTTATTTAAAAAAAGATTTTTCTTTTAATTTTATCTCCGTTTCAGTCACAAGAAAGCCTAGGGGAAAAAAGGTTGAAGTTTTTTGGCCAAGGGGGGGTGGCGGGCCGCGGAAAATGGCCAGCTGACCTTTTCCCCGCGGAAGCCCCTAAAGGGGGATCCCCGTCCCCCTT